>NC_026660.2:13763836-14030629 GCF_000004075.3 Cucumis sativus
TCTCCTTTCTTCTCAATATTGTCAAAAAGAATAAAAAGAATTTGAGAAAGATGAATAATAGTGTTTTAAAACAAAGAATAAAAAGTTTAATTACAATTTTCTTTCTCTAATTATCTAACCATTTTGTATTTGAAGGTTCAAGCTCCATGCATATGTGTTTACCAAATACAAAGCTTTGCTATCCTAAACATAACTTAACGTGAAAGTAATAATACCTTCTTTCCAATTAATAGATGATGATACAGTTATATTTTTTAAAATTCATATTCCAAACAATTTCAAAAGATAGAAAATCAAGAGTACTTCAAATAAAGCATACTACAAATTGTGTTTACCTAATAGCTTAGTTAATGTATCCAACGTATGCACATATTCAAAGCATAGACACAGATTTTGGTTGCATCAAATTAATTTATTAGCATATATATATATAGACTCTGTGACATGAACACAGAGTTGAACTGATATAGGTTAAAAGTTTGAAGATGGATGCAAAAAAATATTTGAAATCTCCAATTTGAGAATAAAAACGAAAAGGAAGGGAAAAACTTACACGAGAAGAGTTGAGAAGAAGAGGGGAATCAAGTAATTGGGTGGGGCTGATACCAGGAGGAATAGTGAAGAAGGAAGAAGGAGAGAAAAGTGGTGGAGACAACGGCGGATTACCCATGGCCACCACCGCAAGGTCCGGCTGTGTCCGGCGGCCGTTGCCACTACGATCGTCTAATGTAGCAGAGAAAAAAAATTCCATAAACCAATGTAATAGAAAAACATCAAAAACTTGAGAACAAGAAGAAAATGGTTTTTGTGTTTATTATTACATGTGTATATATATAACCAAAATGTTAAATGAATAGATTAGATGGTGTGGAAGTCAAAAAAATTTATTTTTTCTATTGTTGTTTTTAGAAATTGTGGTTGTATGGTTTAAAATGAATGATTTGGAATAGTTTTAATAGAATATATTTTTTAGATAGTCAAATTCTGATCATAATAAAAAAAATGTGAAAGAATATAATTATAACATATTGAGGAGGCGAAATTAGAAGAGGAAGAGAGTATATATTATAAAAATAGGTAGTTTTTCCTATACATTTAATTTAAATTACATTTGGTCAATATATTATTTCACCTTTCATATCTTGACTACCAAAATAAATTAAAGTATTATTAAACCTCACAAATTAAAAATAAAAACACAGAAACTTTGAAACTAATCTAAAAACCTAACTCATATCTCAAGGTCCAAATGCATATTCATCCATTTTAGTATGATGTTGAACAAAAAGAATATATATATAGCAATAAATTTGAAGATACAAAATTTTCTATAAATTATTTTTGTAGTAACTTCTAACCAACTTTCATGTAAATTCTACACAATGAGTCGTCTCTTCCAAGGTGAATTCTAACATGTGACTAAACATAATAAAAATGTGGGACTTCATTAATTGTGAATCTGTAACTTTATCGTTCATGATTCAAATTCTCATATTTTGAAAACTTAGATGTTCGTCTGTTTGATTTGATGATCATTCTATTCTAGATAACTTGGGTGGGTATACATAACAAACTTACATTACGATCATGATCCTCAAAACTATTTTCAAATACACTTTACCATTACTGAATGGGTAAGTACATGATGGTGCGAGGTGTAGAGGGTAAGTATGAGGTGACGACAAATAAAGTGATGTGGACACATACCAGTGTAATGTGTAATGAATAGAAATGAGGTGACAAACTTATGATCATATGAGGTTTTTGCATGATTGACATGTGTTGTCAAATTGATGTAAGCAGTATTATGAAAAAGAGGAAACGAAAGGATTAAAAGATAATTAAAAATTTGGAAATTTGTAAAGTTGATGTTGAAAATTTTAAAACTTACGGAACAACGAGGTGAGCATAGAGAATTTTAGAACTTTTATTTAAAATATCACAGTACTAGTGAAAAACTCACAGATGCCCTCCTCTAATTCTCCTTGGCTCCCTTTTATACGTATGATGGAAGTTGGGAGTTGTTTATGCACTAGATTTTACTGGACACGTTTATATCTTTTACATGACATGTTTATATCTTACATAACAGGTTGAGATACACTTTGAAAGTAAAATTAACACGTATGCTTATAGTAAACGACATTTGTTTCATGATAGATGTTCATAGGGATTTGAATTTTGACTTTAGGTTTTTTCTTCTACCCATTTTGATTAGCTGATTTTGTTTCAGTATAGATATGATTGAAGAAGTTGACAAAATCATCTTGATCTTCTTTGTGAACATTAGAAGTACTTTCTTCTTAGCTTGTGACGAAATCTGTTGAATAACAATATTGAAGTTCTTCTTAGTTCCTTTCCAACTTGGACCATGATGGCCATTAACTTTGATTTTTGGGTTAAGAATTGTTGGTTCTTTTGTTGATTTAGCTTCATATCGTGAAGATATATAGAAAACTATTTTTTTACTACATTTTTTTTTTGCAACTGTGTTGTATTGAATTCTTCCACAATTTAATTTAGTATGTGCGAAAAAGACGAGAGATACTATTGGTCTCTATGATGAACTAATTCCAACAAAAAATCTAGGCGACATGAAAATAGTTTGAAGAATGTAGGGTTTGATCAGAAGAGTTTGGAAAAATATTGTTAGAGAAGAATTTGAACTTTCTAAAATTGGATATGGTTGAATTGTCTCACTTACACTAAAAATATTCCATCAATCATTAAATATAATGAAAAATTTTGAATGCAAATTTTATCAAACATAATAAACTAAGAATGATTAAACTTATTTAGTTAAAACATATTGTACAGACTTGTTGATAATAATCAATATAGTAAATAGGTTTGATGAAGAAATTGATGTGAAAATCTTTTTTTTAGTATAATACTTGTATTCCATTTAGTTGGGGTCATGACCTGCAAAATTTTAATTTTTAAAAAAGCAATTCTAGAAAGGTCTTCTTTATTCGTTGTGTGAGATATTTCAATAAATTCAGTTTTCACTATAACATATTCATAAAACATACGAGTTTTTTTAAGGATGATTTGTAATGAAATGAAAATTTGATGGAAATGTTTTTTCGATAAATATTCAGATTCAAAGATTGTGATGAAAGACGTTTAAGTTTTATTGTGGTAAGACAAGTGTGGTAATTCATTCGAGAAAGATTGATAATCAAAGAAGACTCTATTTTGAATATCAACTTTTATAGTTTCTATTTTGAAATCAAAACAAGAAAATATTGCTTCCCATTTAACAAAAATCGGTGGAGAAACTAAAATTTTAACATCATTTTGTAAAGCATCCGTTGCAACTTTATAATCAATATGTTAAAGAACTCTTTATAATCAATATGTTGAAAAACTTTTATTTATTAAATCACTCTAAAATTTGTTTGAACATAGATAAACTTTCATATTTTTTTATGGTTGAATAGTTTTTTGAGCTTCCAACCAAATACTCAAAACGATATCTAACAAATTGGTATTGAGAAGTATTTGCATTTATGTGAGACGAAATAAGAAAATAACAACGTACAAACTAATAACAAAACAAGGATGAGGCGAATATAATTTTGTCTCCGTTTAGTGAATGGAAAAAAACTAACCTCCCTCCCTCCTCCATTTTTCATGTAATCAAATTATAAAATATTGTATGATCTTTGGAGGATGCAACCTCGCAAAATAAATAAACATATCAAATCAAATTTAAAAGTAATTTTTGTATGTTTGACCAAATATAAACCAATTGACAAAAAATAACACAACTTGCTATTTATTTTAATTATTTCCCTCATCAACTTAAAAGAACAAGATATAAAAATCATTTTATTATTATTATTTTTCAGGAATAACTTTTGGACATCTATGGACATCTAGATGAAAGAAATAGAAATGATTCAAAATCAGATTTAAAAAATGGAGACTAATCCAATCCAGGGATGAACTTTTGGTTTAACAGAAGAAAATACCCTTGACTTTGGAAAAACAAAAAAAGAAAAAATGACCAACACCCTGAGTGAAATTTTCTTTAATTTGTAGATCACCCAATGAACAGAAATGTTATATATGGACCAAGTCAAAAACTTGGGGATCATCCCTTTTTCTACTAAAAGAACCAGCTGCAAGCCACAGCATGCACTACCTAGTTCATATTTTCGTGGAACCATGACGGTTCGCATCTCTCAACCCTCCCAAGGAGGCATGTTTTGGTGTTCAGGGATGCAAACTACAAGTGAGAAACAACTTGGCTGCTGGAGGAGCTGTGGCACTGAGAGGAGTAGACCATGCTGTGATATCTTTAGTCGTCATTGGCTACCTTGAATTATGAAATATCAAGCTGACAATTTGCTCCTCTTTTACTTGGGATTATGGTTTCATGTTAAGTTACTTGTCTAGAGTGTGTAAGCTTTGAAATTTTTGCCATGGATTACGTGGAGTCTCCCATACTTTTTCCACTGTGAAAATTCCAATCTTTATCGTCTCGGTCAACCTACTAACAACAAGATTCATCAGCCATTTTGTCCTCGCTTCCATTTGGTCAATCACATGGAAAATGTTAGGAAATTGGATTTTTCTTTTTTAAAAGGAAACAAACTCATGCATTGATAAAAATAGGAGAAATAATAGTTCATAGGACAAGAGGGTTATACAATGAGCAAGAATCAACAGATGCACCTGGACATCTCAACTAAGTTGACACTTTATAGCACCCTCATCATATTCAAACAAAAGGAGTCTAATCTAAGTAATTAAAAATCAAAAGGCTACACGCAGCCAAAACAAACCAAGCAACGATATGATCAATCCAGCTTAAACATAGTCACTACAACCCAAAAAAATCTGAAAAAATCTGAGAACAATACAAACAGAATCTTTAGTTAGGAAATTGGGATTTTAAAGTTAGTTCGGTAGAAGTCAAGAATCTTTAGCAGAATCTTCATGGTAAAAAGTTTTCAATTAAGCTTAGTATGAACATCCATATCAGAAGTGCGGAAACCTTGATACGTATCTGAATAAACTTATGAACAAAATACTGTTATTACGTCATGGTTTCAGTCCAAAGCAATAGAAGAGATTGATGGTTTCAAAAAAGGAAAAACCAAAACAATCAAACAATTTAATAAACTTCCTTACCCGAAAAACGGAAGTTCATGAACCAATATTTGAATATTTAGATAACAATGAAATTCAAAGAGATAAACAGGTTAATTTTAGTGGAAAGCATTAGAAGATCACCTGGAATGCTTTGTCCCTCCAGTACAATATGCATCCACGGGTTTCCATGTATTTACGAAAAGATGGAGGAAGCGAGGATTTGAACGACAAGTGCAGCTTCACCTTTCTTAGACCACTACCAACCAGCAGGGCAGCAGTTAGGCCATCTGGAGTCAAGCCAGCCAAATGCAAGATGGTCATGTTTCTCAGGCAGTTAATGCTTGCTAGAGACAATAGACCAACATCTGTAACCGAACAATATGATAAGTTTATCTGCAACCAAATGAGGAACATCTTTAGCGGTACAGCTTATACCAAACTCATTTTCAGGGTCAATAGAGAATATAGGATCGTGCCTGCTTCAAGTTGTGAGAGAATTGGGCGAGTGGAAGCATCCCATCATCATTTACATTGACACATTTCTTTATATCCAGCACAGTAAGTTGTTTACATCCCATTGCTATGGCTGAGAGGCCAATGGATGAAATGCAACAACACCCTCGAATTTCAAGGGCTTTTAAATTCAAACATTTTGACAAGGATATTAATGAAGAATCTGTAATTTTATCGTTATAAGCAATGTTAATCATCTCAAGAGCAGGACAACCCCCAGCAGTTGCTGCAATGCCTCTGTCTGTAATTCCTGTTGACCTAACAAAACGAAATGAAAAAAGAGAACTTACTAAATTAATTCTAAAGTTTCAGCATTGTGATGAGTCGTAAGTCTTTGGTATAGTAATCTAAAGATGTGCTATTTGGACTTGATGTTTTCTACATGTCAAAGAAATACAATCTCGAATGTGTAATACCAACAACAGATAAATCCTTCCTAAATTTCTACCGAAGTAGGAAGTTAACGAAGTTCCAACTCAAATAGGGGATTCTAAAGGTACGAACACCATACCTGTATAAATCAAGCTCTTTGATTTTTGGACAACCACTTGCAATGTGGCATAGACCATCATCATTTATATTCAAGCAAATTCCCAGCTTAAGAACACTAAGTCTTGAACATTTTGAGATTGACTTCAAACCTAAACAAGAAAAGCAACATTAATATTATAAACTAAAAAGATTCATGTACTATACAACGTAAAAAGGAGCTGAAATTCTCGTCCAACCTTCATTGTCGATCTCATTGTCAGTGAGGTCAAGTTCCTCCAAGTACGGACAACGTTGTCCTATCAACACATAGGCCTCTCTAGGAACTAGACTACAAGATTCCATTTTAAGGGAAACAAGGAAAGAACATGAACTCGTAATGCTGTTAATGGATCCATAAGTTATCTTGCGGCAGCATGTGATGTCTAATTTCCTCAACTGCTTGTGTTTTTGCACAAGAATGGAGAGACACTCATCCGTCACGCCTGCACACTTGCTCAAACTCAACTCCTTAAGAGATGCACGCCAATTTGCAATGGTTTTTACCCCAGAAGTAGTAAGTGAACAACAATCCAATTTTATTGATTGTAAACCAGAAAAATTATGCAAACATTTTGCCATGTCCGTTGTGATCTGATGTAAGAACATAATCAGACATGCACAATAATCTCAAATTATCACTAAAATACAAGCACATTCACACTTACTGAAGAGCCGTATGATAAGTTGAGCTTTTGAAGGTTTTCAGAGCCAATAATCAAAGAAGACAAACCCGAATGGCTGATACTTGGACAGCGAGACAGATTGAGAAACTGCCAACAAATTTGCACTAATATCAGATGTAGTTACATTGAAACTGCAGAAATATGTTGCCCCAACCACAGTGAAAATTCTCGGTTGAAATCTCAGAGTTTCGAGTTAGGAAGAATTTCGATTTCCCTCCATTTCTCAAAAATTTCACGAAATTTCCAAATTTTCCATCGAAATTTCATTTTCTCAAGCAATCAGATATGCTAGCTCAATTGAAGTTTTTTCAGTTTTATGGTCTTATCTTGATTACTAAAATTGTATAGTTTCATACAACAATTCATAATTTAACTTCAAATTTGAATTGATGTGAGTTTTGTTTCTTTTACCATCAAGACCTTTTGTTTCCATTTCCTTTTTAAATATACGCTCCCCTGTGGACATTCACACAGATATTAACAATATACATCTACATGTTGATTACTTGAAGATTAAAAATGGTCATCCATAGTCTCATTAAGCTATAATCAAAATTTCATTAACTAACTATAACAAATTCCATCAATTTCCAAAAATTTTCCTAAAGCTTCCATGGATATTTCCATAAAATCGGAACCCAAAATTTTGAACCATGGTGGTCCATCAAAGAAAAAGCCTAAATTAACAGTATACCCAAGAAAACAAAGAATGTACCTTCAATGAGTTTCTCTTGCAGTTACGTTTAAGAGCTTCGAGGCCTTCATCATCAATTCCATGGCATTCCTCGAGAATGAGCTCTTCAAGATGTTGCAATTGAAGAATTGTTGGAAGACATTTCTCAGTAATCTGTAAAAAAAATCTTCATTAGCTTTGGAACAGAGAGAGGGGGGGAGAAGAAAGAAGGGGAAAATACCGGCAAGAAAGAAAGATCCAAACTCCTTAGCTCCTTGCATTTGGTTGCAATCAAACCAACCCCCAAATCAGTAATATGCAAACACCAATTCAAACACAAGAGTTTCAACTTCTTGCATCCAACAGCTACACAACCAATCCCCATATCCGTAATCGATTTACACCTGGACAACCAAAGTTTCTCCAAGTTTTTCGCCTCGGCTAAGACCTTGATCACCGAGTCAGTCAGTGCGACTCCATTGGACAAGTTAATCTCAACCAACCCAGTACAACTCGTAACCAAATTGGACAATCCCACATTGGAAAACGACCTAGACCGAGACAAATCGATGGAACGAAGCGTCGTCTTCCAAGCAGTCGATACTGAAATTAGAAAAGAATCTTCGACATGTGGGCAAAGGGTAAGGTCAAGTTTGGAAATGGAAGGGTAACGAGGGGATACAGTTCGAATCGGGTGGGAATGGAGTGGCCTTAGAGATCTACGGTGGAGGGATTCGGCGGCGTAGAAGGACTTAGAGAGGAGAGAAAAGGATTTTCGAGAAAAAGGGTCGTCGTGAAGATGGTCGAGAATGGCAAAGATGATCTCCTCTGTGAGATGATCGAAGGGGCTGGAAAATGAGTGGAGCTTCTTGTTCAGGGATGGGGTAGAGTGGGAGTTGGAGAACATGGTGAAATGGGTTTGTGAAAGAAGAGAGGAAGAAGGAAGAAGTAAAAAAAAGGCGTAAAACAGGGGAGGTTGGTTTGAAGAGTCCAGCAAGAGAAGGTTGAAGAGAAGTCATCTGGGGGAGTACGGAACAGAGGTACGGAAAATTACATGAAAGTCCTTCATGGTCCAATTTGGGAAATTTTGTCCATCCCATTCTCCTAATTTTGTGTTTATTTATATACATCTTTTCCTTCCAAATACTTTTTTATCCAAAATCATAGGTTCAATCTCCTACTTCCCACAACCAATTTGGATCTCTTGGATGTTAGAAAGAAAGACAATGGTAATAGAAGGAAGTATAAGGGAGAGATAGGACATTGGCATCTGGTGGGTTAAAAGATTAAGGTGAAGATTGTTTATATACTAAAAGGAAAGGAAGTAAAATTGGGTATCATATGCTATAAAATTGAGAATAAAATAAGTAACAATAATAGAAAAGAAAGAAAAAAAGAGAGAGAGAGAGAGAAGAAAAAGAGGGAAAGAATGGGCAAAGGACGAATACAAACTGGAGGTGGTACTACGATCTCTGAGTTGGCCCCCACTTTCATTTATTCTTACTACTTCATTTATTCTTACATACAATTACACGTCCCAATCTCTACTCTTAATTTGGCCTCTCCCCGGAATGGACCATCCATCATCAATGCCTCCTTGGATCATCATCATCAATTCCTCCTTTTTTTTTTTTTTTTTGTTACATATAATTTCTCATCTTATAACTTCTTTTCAATATATACTATGTTATATTTGCAATCTTCATCTTCAACATTTATATTTCAAATATCTTCCTTTCATATTTATTATATGCTATGGGAGAGTTTAATCCTCTTTATAATATATACTGTATTACAGTTTTAATATTTCTTTTTCAAATGTTTTTCTTTTTTTTTAAAAAAATGTTTAAATTATTTTCATATATGACATTCTTTTTTTATTTAGTGCAAGGGTGAATATCACATTTTGACACAGATTTACCAAACATTGTGATTCATTTAACTATTAGTAAAAAAAAATGGTAACTTTAGGCTATTATTATAACTGGATCTATTTAATTAACTATGATACTAATGCAGAAAGCCTCCTAGTTTTTGCAAGTTTGGCCTTCTAAATACTTTTCACTCTAATTTAGTCACACTAATCAGACTCAAAATGATTTAAATGATTCTAAGGTTTAAAATAAATTTAAACCCTCATTTGATGATGTGCATATCATGATCATTTAACAAAATGTGTTTAATTTAGATCTTGTTTGATAACTTTTTGTTTAATGTTGACTTTTGACTTTGAAAAGTCAAACTTTGACCGGCCTTATATTCAAATGTGATTTGAATTTTGAAAAAATGAATGCGGATTCATGCTCGGGAGGTTGGAATTAGTCAAGACAGACAAAATGGTAAAAAGTCAAAATATTGACTTTTGACTATAAAAAGTCAAAGTTTGACTTTTGACTTAAAATATCTAATAACCATTTTACCCTTGGACTAAGTTAGTGGAAAAATACAACATTTTGTTGGATAATCCCACTAACTCTTAATGGGATATGTGGCTATATGAGATGTAGACACCTAGCCCACTAAGTTTCACTAATTGTTAGTGGAACATTAGGTGTTGAGATTTGTCAAATTAATTACATGCATTTTTGCAGGTAATTAGGTTATAAATAGGGGAGTTTTCAAATGGTTGAAAACTTTTGCGTTTTTGAATATACTCCAATATCTCAACCAAGAAAAAAAAACTTCTACCTTCCAATTTTCTTTTATCTCCATTACTTTCTACATCAAATTGGGTCCCACAACCCGGTTCTTTGTCCGGAGGATAGTAGTTGAGCACTAGTGGTCGTCTCGGTTTGAATTGCTAAGGAGGTATCAAAGTTTTTGAAAGCTTCAAAGGTAATATTTCCTAAAACCCTAATTTGATTAGTTTAGGGTTACTTTCTAACCATATAGAATTCTCCATTTAAAGGTAATAATGAACTTGTTTTGGAATGGTAGATTTCCACAGGTGTTGGTATATTTCGTATCTCGAATGAGTTAAACGTAGATACTCAGAAGAATCTGACGAGGATTAGAGGTGATGATGAGATTTGTGGTTAGAGTGTATTGAAGAGGGAGAAGAGAAGTTAGGTTAGATAGAGGTTGGGGAAGGGGATGAGATGGGAACTTGTTTGGATCTTATGATTTGACATCAAATAATGGGAAGCGGAGGGAATGTGAAAGAAGCCCATAATAATAGTTTGAGATGATTATATACATTTCGTCTCCTGTTAGAGAATGATGGATGTTGTTGTAATATTGAGTGTGAGAGATTCAAAATTGGGAGGAAGGAGGAGTTCTCCCCTTAATTGGTTTCAAATAAGACAACGTGGGTGTGAATAACAAAGAGAAGTGGGCAGTTGATTAAGAAAACTTAATAGTAATTAAATTGTAGTAGGTAGTGTAGTGTAGTGTAGTGTATTCATAAATCTAATTTTTGTCACATCATTTTATTGTTACATAACTAGGACCCACTATTCTAACCCTTCAAAACCCAAACAGGCACCTCCATTTTTAATCCCCACCTGGGTTTACCTAATTTTAATTTTCCTTTCTTTCTTTCACAAAACTTCATCACCTTTTATTTATAATATTGGTGTCCAGTCAACTCCTTTCCTTCTCCATAATACATCTCATTTCTGTGCTTAATTATATGTACTCAAAATGTTGAAGATTATTGTGTCAACCCAATACAATCATTCCCCACTTCACCTATACTCTTCTCATCCATCTTTCTTATTACACTAATATTAGGGTTTTTAAACACTTCTCATTCTTTTACCCCCACTAACTTTTTCTTTCATTCAACCTCCAACTTACCTAAATTATCCTTCAATTCAACTCACCTCCCTACTATATATATATATAACATATATACATATTCTAATAAATAATATTTTTACTTTTCTATTTGCTACCAACTAAATTTAACTTATAAAATAAACCAAATTTCAAATATTGATGCATGTCAAAAAACATCATCAATCAACAATTATTAAAATAAAAAATTGAGCCAATCAATTATAAACAACTTTAAATAATTTTGAAAGACATTAATTAACATCATTATTATTTACACTATATTTGCAATAGTCAATAGTCAAATATGGTTCTTTTTCTTTTAACCTTTTTCTAAATTTGTTTAAGATATAACAAAGATGCCGATCAATCTTTAATAAACAGAGATGAAAATATGAATATAATAATAAAAATTAATAACTACGATCATGTTAAACAATGAAAATAGACGTAATATTTAGAGCTAAAAAAAGATGATAATACGATGTATAAATCCATTTTATAGGAAAAGTCGACTATTGAGTTGTTCTAGTCATATATTAAAAAGCAAAATCAATACATTTAATCGATTTATTCTAATTCATTTTAATTTTCTTATGATTATGTCAAACTAAGTAGCGATCAAATGTTTTAATAGATGGAATGTTTAATTTACTATCCCTTCAATTGTAATAAAAATAATTACAATGGGTTTGATAAATGACATTTATGAACGAAATACGAGTAAGATATCTATGTCCTCTCAAAAAAAAAGAAGTGATATTTAGGACCTAGACTTAGAACTTAGAAATTAAATTTGATACCACAAATATGAATTTAGACTCAACATTCAAGTTCTACAATAAAATAAAATAAAAAAATAAAGAAAAGCTAAAATAAATGTACAATTTCGTAGACATTGATTATATGATCAAAATAAAATATGAATAAGTAGCTAGTAAGATTAAAATATTATTTTCATTCCCTGCTTTAATTTAATTTGGAGATTTATTCAATTTTGATTGTCGTAGTTTTTGAATTTTAGAAACATGTTCTCATATTATATTTTTATAATTGGAAACAATAATTTTAATTAGAAGTGCATTTGAAATTTAAATAACCCCGAGATAGAGCAATGGAAATGACATTTTAATGGAGAAAATAAGCGTTAACAAACTTAATTTATACAATTTTGACACTCAAATCTCACACAACATAAATCAAATCCAAATTCAAACCGAACTCAAATCCAAATCCAAATCCAAAGACACACAAACCATCATCAATTAATTAACAAACCTACAGTTAGTTCTGATTTCTCCATTAGTTCCTGTAAGTGGATTCATATTCCCCATCTTAATCATAGAAGAACCAAAGTCCTTTTTAAAGTCATTTGGATATCTACTATAATACTTCACCAAATCATCGCTATCGTTGTTGCCACCGCCAAACAGTTCTTGGTCAGAATGAAGAAGTCCCTTGTTTGTCAACAAAGCCTTGAAGTAGGCATTGTCAAAGAAGTTTGGACTCTTGTCAAGACCTTTCAAGTTGTCATCCCCACCACTCTGTGGGCAGTTCTTTTGCAACGTTGTTGCAAATTTTGAATCAATGTTCGTGTCATTGTATATCCTACTTCGAAAACTAGTGCACCGAGCTAGCCCTAGAGTGTGGCCAGCTGACAATAGGACGAGGTCCTTGAGTTCAAGGCCATGAGATTGGAAGTTGGAAAGAAGTTGACTGAAGCTGAAAAATGGTGGAGGGAGATTTCTGTTGGCATCGTTTGCACTCGCTGTTCTCGCGTCTCTTCTTCCTACTAGTACCTTGTAGTTTGGCCCTCCTAGCTGAAACACAAATGGTCAATAACTGAGTCAATTTAATAATTAGTTATAAATGTTTTTGGAGAAGAAGCCAAAACTTACAATAGCAACGGAGTCACGAGCAGCAACAGCTAAGATGTCAGCACAAGACACGACATTTTCTTTACAAACTTTATTCACTTGTGTCTTAATTTGATCCACAACATCAAATCCTCTAATCGAGTTAGCATTAGGAAATGCAGTCTTTTCTCCGGTGAAGGTGGCAGTATCATCCAACAAGACCGATCCATCACAACCCTAACCATTTATTATCAAAACATACACGAAACCTTCTCAATACATCGTATATGATTCAAACAAACTAAAGATCAATGAGAACTATAAAGACAAAAAATAATGAACTTACGTTGACAAAACAATCGTGAAAATGGAGACGTAATAGCGAAGCACCCATTCGAGGCTCGCGCCTGATGGCCTTCGAAACGACGGATTTAATGGTGGACAAGGCCCTTGGGCAGACGTTGTTGTAAAAGTTTGGAGTTAGTTGTGCATGGGTATGGCTTAGGGAAGCTGATAAAACAATAAAACAAAGCAAAAGAGAGTGGATAATGGATGCCATCTGATCAGATATTATATTCTTGGCTTTTAATTCTTGCAGTTTGCAACAATAATATTTATTGGCAATTCCACAATGAAGTTGACAAGGAATGTGTTCGCTTTATATAGGGAAAAATGAGAGAGAGCTCAATTATCAACAACCATTGACAAAGTCTCCCATGGTGATTATAATATAATTTATGTTTAAGCTTCTGAATTTTATATTTTGCAAACATTGATAGGAGAGAGTTTGAAATAGTGTTAAAAAAAATATGTTCTCTTCTTTTTTTTTTTTTTTTCATAAAACAAAATAGAAAAGCTTTCTGAAAATATGTTTTAAGTAATTTGTTCTAGATATCAACATCTTTTTATGGTATAGGAAATGACTTATAAAATTAGTTTAGATTGTGTTGCTTCTTGAGTAACTGTACATTTAAAGGCACGTTTGCAAATTTATTACCCTGTGGATTTTATTAGTTTTAACTAATTGAATAGTTTAATCTTTTAAGTTTGAGAAACTATTTTAAATGATTGCTAATTAAAGTCCAGTTAGTTGCTAACTTTACCCTAACAAAAGTTTGAAAAATTCGTTAATTCTTCTCTTGTTCACCTCCCTCCCACGTAATCATAATTATTGTCGTCATCGATCCATTACAAAGAAGTGATCTAAATCTAGACCAAAACAAAAATTCTCTACCTTATTGTTCAAGATCTACAATGAGTGTGACAATAATTAGATGAAGGGAGCAGCATCTACATTGATGCCAAATCAAAAAATAAAAGAAGAAATCGATAAATATGGTCACAAATCTAATAATTGTGATATTATTATTAACTAGTAGTCAAAGTAATTCATCAACTATTTAAAACCAGTTCTTCACCCTTTATTTATTTTTAAAATGTAAGAACTAAGTAGATTGAGAAATTCAAAAAATTTCGATCCATATAATCAAATTTTTATTTAGAATATCTCAATATCCAATATGGATCAACTCATCCCATTTTAATTAATACATATGTTTGAGTTATGATCTGGTGAAGAAGTTAACAGTATTATTATGTCACCCTGATAGAATTATTCCCATTTCACCTACTTTTCTTATCACAATTAATACATTATTATAATCTTTTCAAAAAAGAAAAGCTTAATTTAAATGATAAAAGTAGATATAAATTATTATTTTTAGGAAAGTAAATGTATTATAACTTATACACAAATTGAAACAATAAGAAGAATATTTAATTTTTATGAGAACGATATTTAAACATACATAAAATAAGTAGCACCGCGTTGAATATGAATTAAAACCATTAAACAATGGAAAGTATGCTTAATTAGCATGTTAATTAAACTATCATAATATGTTTTATGAATCCATTTGGTATTATATAACAAAAGTCAATTGTTGGGTTGTGCCAATCTCATAGATCAATTTTCTTATCCACCAAACTTATATTGAAAAGTAAACCCAATAGTTTAACTTAATCAATTTTTGTACTTTAGCCCTTTTTTTTTTTTTTTTTTTTTTTGTTAACTTAACTTGGATACAATTACCTAGTTGTTTTTTAGACACAATTATGATAGTTTGACGGTTGATTAAGTATCATTATCCTTAAAAAAACAAATGTGATATTTCATATAATTTGATGATTGATTGGAGAATGTGGCGTCGGCTTTTCATATGATATTGCAAAATTTGACTCGTACTTAAGTGTGATGAACCAAATTAAATAGTACTGCCTAATTTTGAACTTTTTATGAAGTACTTTTAGGGTCCTAAACTATTAACCCTATGTGACTATGGCTAATACAAACTTAGATAAAAAAAAAAAAAAGATTGACATAATCTAATGTTCTAAAGGGTTTGCTCTATATATGTCTGTCTTGGTTAATAAACAAAGGATTATTCAAATTGTATACTAATTGATGTAGATTATTACACTAATAAGGGAAATAAACTCAATAAAAGTAGACTCGCTATAGGGAAAGAGCAAAATTACTTTTTGGGCACGAAATAACTTTTTCTCCTATCGTTTAGGGTATTTGCATATTTAAATAGGATTTGGCTAACTAATGTTAAAAAGAAAATAAGAAAAATAACATTAGATAAAGTGAAAAACATATTATAAAAAATAAAGAGTGGGAGGAAGATGTAAAACAATTGAAGAACTTGTATTAAACCAATAATAGAAATGACAGTACACAGTTTGAAATGGAATTAATAATAAGCTAAAAAGAGTGCAATAAATTTAAGAACAAATGTCGTAATTAAGATGTAGATGGCATTAGTGACGAAGATGGCTATGTGGTCTAGAAACATATAGCGCATAAATTTGAAAAATATTCCAATGCATAAAATTAAAGAAACCATCTACAATAATATTCTCTCACAGTCAACAACTAAACCATTGTGAAGGAGAGTTGAGTCTTTAATATACCATAAATATATATGTGGTTGGGTTTCGCTTATACAAATGTATAGAATTAGAGTGTTTCTCTCCCTCTATCTTCTTTTTTATCTCTCTTTGCTATGGTTAATGTTATTTTTAGTATTACATATTTCAACTAATTCAACCATGATTGGAACTAGTTTTTAATAACCAAATCACTTTAACTAATATTCATTATGGTTTGGATCTAAAATTTATTATATATTTTTTTATTGTGCTATACATATGATAATATTTTGAACTGATTAATGGTTATATTTGCATCCGATCGTTGAAGGGATAGACGATATATTTAAAAAAAGTTGTGAATATAATGCATATAATACTCATAAATATACATTTCCAAACACTAAAGAATGCACATAATAGAAATACATACACCACTTTTACACTTCTATTGACACCCAAATCCCAAACAACATAAACCATGTGTAGAAATCCAAATTCAAATTAAAAAAAAAACTATTTGAACATATAAAAACAAACAAACAAACAAGTGTCATTTTTAAAAAACCAAATAGTTATTAAGCTAGACTCAAATATTTTAATTGACAACTCTGCAATTGGCTCTGACTTCTCCGTCACTTCCGGTAAGTGGATTCATATTCCCCATTTTGATCATGGAAGAAGCAAAATCATTTTTGAATGCATTTGGGTATGTATTATAATATTTCACCAAATTATCACTGTCGCCATTCCCACCGCCGAAGAGTTCTTGGTCGGAGTGGAGAAGACCCTTGTTGCTCAACAAAAACTTGAAGTAGGCATTGTCAAATGAATATGGAGTCTTGTCAAGACCACTTAGATTGTCATCACCACCGCTTTGTGGGCAGTTTCCCTGCAATGTCGCTGCAAATTTCGAGTCGATGTTGGTGTCATTGTATATCCTATTTCGAAAACTGGTACACCGAGCATACCCAAGAGTGTGGCCAGCCGACAAGACGACGAGGTCCTTGAGGTCGAGGCCATGAGATTGGAAGTTGGAAAGAAGCTGTGTGACATTGAAAAATGGTGGAGGAAGATTTCTGTTGGCATCGTTTACACTCGTTGTTCTTGCATCTCTTCTTCCTACTAGTACTTTGTAGTTTGGTCCTCCAAGCTAAAACACCAAAACTTAATTAAGACATGAGTCAACTTGAACATATATAACTCAACCCTAAGCCATACGTTTGATACCTAGTATATGCTATAAGTAGTTGGCAGCTCAATAATTTGGAAACAATGTTGGTGGACAAGTTAACCACTAACCATCTACTGGTATAGGTAATAATTTAGTTTTATATACAATACTAACATATACACATGTATGTATGTAAGTCTCTATATTGACCTATACTAAATTTGTCAGTGGTTGTAAGTAACCTACCGATTAAATTTTGATGGCAAATTTAAAAGGAAGATATATAACTTACGATAGCAACAGAGTCTCGAGCAGCAACGGCTAAAATATCAGCACAAGACACAAGATTTCCATTGCAAGCTTGGTTGACTTGTGTCTTAATCTGGTCAATAACTTCAAATCCTCTTATCGAATTAGCATTAGGAAGTGCAGTCTTTTCTCGAGTAAAAGTAGAAGTATCATCTAACAAGACCGATCCATCACAACCCTAACAATTATATTATCAAAACACATAGAAATTAAAATGTGAACAAAGAATTCAATGAGATCAACAAATACGAAAAATTAATGATCAACTTACATTGACAAAGCAATCGTGGAAATGGAGACGTAAGAGTGAAGCTCCCATTCGAGGCTCGTTTTTTATGGCAT
Source organism: Cucumis sativus (assembly GCF_000004075.3). Taxonomy (NCBI): domain Eukaryota; kingdom Viridiplantae; phylum Streptophyta; class Magnoliopsida; order Cucurbitales; family Cucurbitaceae; genus Cucumis; species Cucumis sativus. Next base: position 13,781,732 of record NC_026660.2, read on the forward strand.
TCAAAACGACCGACTTAATGGTGGACAAGGCCTTAGGGCACACATTGTTGTAAAAGTTAGAAGTTAGTTGTGCATGGGTATGAATTAGGGAAGCTGATAAAACAAGAACACAAAGCAAAAGAGAGTGAACGAGGGATGGCATTAGAAATGTATAGGTATTTGCTTTACTTCTTGTAATTTGCAATAATATTTGTTTGCATTCCACAATGAATGTGTTTCCTTTATATAGGAAAAAAAATGAGAGGGAACTCTTATGAATTAGGACAAAGTCTCTCCTAAGTCACGTATAGTATAATTTATGTCTAAACTTTTGAATTTTATATATTATTTTGCAAACACTAATAAAAGAGTATGAAATTTTGTTTAAAAAATAATATATAGGACTTATGTGTGTTTGATTTGTTAATTATTATCAAGTAAACTCTTATTTAATTTAGAACATATGTTTGCAAACTTATTACATGAAATAACTATAATGTGAAAATATAAAACCATTTTCCCTAGTATTTATTTTATCTTTTGGTTTCTTCGTTTATCCAAAGTTACCCATTATTACAACCATGTGTTTGTTGTTTTTTAATACATCCAATCCCTTTCTAGATTATATTTAAAAAAAATATAATAATTTTATCATTTAAAACAATTACTAGACATTAATCAATAAGTTTTGTTGCTTATTTGTTTTTCATTGAAGCATTGAATGCAATAATGTGTACGTGCAAGAGAACGATAATATGTGGTTGAGCATTATTAAATGTATCTATAGAGAAACGTCCAGCAATCAAAATGGACATAAAGCTTGTTCAATGTGTCCAAGTTTAAATGCAATGTAATTAGGTTATAGCATGTGGTTAGATGTTTGGATCTTAGAAAAATATATGTTTTTTGTCTAATAAATTTGAAAATATTTTAAGGCTATTTTCAAATATAGCAAAATAAACTAAAATATGTATGAAATGTAAAAAATTATAACAATTATTTATGATGAATCATGATAAACTAAATAAATATAAACTACTATATGTATATCTGTTTGTATTATGATGATACATATAATAATATATCTCGATCTATCTTAGATATATGATACTTTGCTGTATATTTATAAATATTTTCATAATTTTAGTATTTTTATCCTCCAAAATTACTTATTAATAATTAAAATATGGATTTTCTCATTCTCTAATCATCAATTACCGTTCTTACAAATCAAACTTAAAACTAGGGATGTAAGAGTAACCCAACAACCCAAATAATTCAGACTAACCAATAGGTTGGATTTTTTTTTCGGTTGGTTTGGATCTCAAGTTACGGGTTGAAAAATTGGGTTCAACCTAACCCAACCTGAATTAATGTATATATATGTTTATATATTTAGATTTATATTATGAAATTTATTATTATTGTTAATTTAGTAAATGGAAAAAGAAATAGATTACAGACTCACGCCTCATCCTCCATTCGTCTAATTGCTTCAGTCTTCATGCTACGCCTCATTTCCCTCTCGTCTCGACTTCTCATCTTCGACGTTCACCGTCTTCTTCTCAATCTCCATCGTCTTTCAACTGTTTCTGATCGTCTCTCCTTCTCACTTTTCGTTCAACTTCAGTCTTTGTGTCGTGCCTCATCTCATTGACTCACCCTCTCCCTCTCATCTTGGCCTCTTATCTTTGATGTTGATCAACTCAACAATCCAACCTAACTCAACCCATATTTTAAGGGTTGGATTAAGAATAGTACTATTCGGGTTGTCAATCCAACCAACCCGAAAATATGGGTTTTGAGTTAGAAATGTCCTCCAACCCAAACCAACATGTTTGCACCATTGTTCAAACATGTGTACTCTATTTTCGAGCCAAGTTAAGGAATCATGATTTAGATAATTTATTGTTTAAAAAAAATCATTTGTATACGGGTATTAATTATAAACGTATTATTTCTCCTTAAAACAATTTCAAAATGAAAACAAGCTTAATATTTTTAATATATATATATATATATATATATATATGTATGTATGTATAAAAAATGAAATAAAGTTAAATATTTTAATTCATCGAGGAAATGTGGAATAAAACCTCTTTTATTTGAAAAAGGTTCCAAGTGGGTTAGAATGTGTAAATGATTCAAAATGGTGATAATACTTTCCAAGTAAATTGAATTTGTTGTATGTTCCTTATGATTCAACTAATAAAATTATTATTATTCTAATTCTATTTGGAATCTTGAATTGTTGACTAATTAGGGAAAATTACATATAATAATTACTTAATATTTATTGGGTTAAGTACGTTAGTTTAATTGTTTTTATTTTTTTTTAAATTAACAACAAATCCACTAGTATAATATAATATAATTTTGACTTTACTGAAATTAAAATAGTGATATTAAACTTAAATAACACCCAAAAGATGTAGGTTCGTTTTGAACAGTTCTTGTGTGTCACACACCCACGCCATTCAAAAACTATTATAATCTTTACAAATTACATTCAATAGAAATGTGATTCAAATCATTTTTATAATTCAATTTGAGTTTGAGAAATCTTGTCAATGCTAGAGAGTTGGAAGTGTGATGTCACCTATACATGATCTTAGATACAATAAATGTGATATAAAGATTTGAATTTGTTAGCTCACGACAAAATGAGATGATACATTAAATGTTGATCAATTATGTTTATGTCCATTGTCAAAGACACGATAATTAACATAACTTTCCTCTCTAGCTAATGTGAATCTTCATTCCTGTAGTTGTTATACTAAAAAAATTAATAGTTGTCCGATATAACCGATTAATTTGTAATAGCCCTCCTATGCATATTTGTTGTTTAAAATTTGAGTAGCCCTATGATAGTTTGTGATAGTAGTCTAATATATCTAATTCATTTAATTTGAAACATATTTTAAAATTTAAGTAGTCTTCCGATAGTTTGTGATAATCGTACGATACACTTATGATAGTTTTAAAAAATAGGAAGATGAAAGAAAGTTAAAAGCAAAAAAATATTTAAGAAAAATAGAAAAACTTGAATGTTGAACCAAAAAATCAAGAAAAAAGATTGATGAATGCTACTGAAGTAGGTAGATTTCCTATCAATTAACTTATATTTTACTTCATTTCATTATCTATTGATTAACTTATTGAAAATATAATGTAACAGGACGCACCATCACATGCAGTAAAGGTTCATTATTACTTAAAAATGGATATAATTGAAACATTGGTTAAGAATTGACCAATGATCTGCATAAAAACCACACTTGTCCAGAGATGGTATCTTCATTACAACACCTTTACACGATGACGAGACAGTCGTGAAAATTGCAAACTTAAACATCTTACCACTTTTTATCATTGTAAACATATGCACAATGTTTTGGATTGGAAAGAAGTTGAGATGATAAAAAATGATGAAATGTTGAATAGTTTTCCGTGGAGTAGGTTAGTCTTCGATCTAAATAATATAATTTTTTAGAACGGTTTCACAATCGAAAGGTGCAAGCTACACATTACAAGGTTTTCCACAAGTCTTGTTAGTTTGGACATACGAAATCATACCTAAGCGGATCAACGTATTGGAATTGTAACTTAGACTAGTGGAGATTAGCCTAGAATGTTAAAATGAAAACTAACAGAAAAAAGATTAATTAGAAATACCTTCACGATCGAATCTTTAAAACTAGTAATGAAAATTTACCAAATACAGCCATTACTTCTTTACTATCATTTACACTTTGATATCACTAACTTATTACATTTTACATATTTTGTTTATTTTTGAGTCGTGTCTTTAAATCCATCTACCTTTGAAGTGTATTCAAATTATTTCTAATGTTTTGTTAATGAAGCATTAGATGGAATTGAAGAAAGATGAGCGTATAAAAATGTAGTAAACTTATGAAGACAACTTCAATTAAAAAAAGAAAAAGAAAAAAGGAATGGTTGGTTCCAGGAAAGAGGATTCTCTTAGAACGAAGGTTAGACAAATGAAGGTAGATTTGGCTTCTTTAAAGGAGGAGGTCTTGTGATTGGTTAAGTCAATTATTGATACTTTCATTTTTGAAACATAGCTATGAGGAGGAAATGAACGTAGAAAAAGAAAAACAAAATCGATGTAGAACACAGAAAGTGAAAACAAAAATGAGAGGAAATCGAAAACTACCTAAGCTTTTCGGAATCAAAATCGTACAAAGAAAACCGATGGAAATCAATGTAGAATACAAAAAGCGTAAATGGAAAAGAAAGAAGAAGATGGTCCAAATCAAAATGGTACAAAGTGACTGACGGATAGTGACGTAGAACGTAGAAATCGTGAACAAAAAAGGAAGAAGAAGGTGTCCAAATCAAAACGAAGGAGACTGGAAAGGAAAGTGTAAAGGAAAAACCAACAAGAAGCACACGGGGTAACTTTGTCATTTTCAATATAATTAATGTAATAAAGGCTAAAAGACACAAATTAGAGAAATTAATTAACAAAATTTGTCATATTTGCACACTCGACAAAAAGATGTGACATAAACTGCTTATTTTCAAAAAAAAATTTACATCTGGTCCAATTCACATGAGTTAATATAAATTTAATATTATATCATTTAACACTCCTTCTTCGCATGTAAATTTGAAATTGTGGAAAAATATCTTAAACCATATTCTATAATGATTACATACCATCGATCCTATATATTGTTTTTTCTTCCTTACACCATTTGTCATTTTCCTCTCGTTTTATATTTTATTATATATCATTTTTTTATCACTTCCCTTGAGTCTCTTCTTCTTTTTCAGTCCCTAAATTAAACTCCTCACTCCATTCTCTTGTGAACACCATCAACAAAATTCATGAAATTTGAGTTTTTAATCTTTGAATTTGAGTTCTTGACTTCATCAATCAATATCTCAACCATTCCATCCTTGTCTCACTCATTGATTTTAAGATTATTTTGAAAAAAATAAACCGACCACCAAATTTAAATTAGATTGACCAAATTTAAATAACTACTAATTTAAATTAGATTGACCAAATTTAAATAACTACTATAAGTCTTTTAAATCCGAGGTTTTTTAGATTGGGTATTAAATTTTGTTAGATATACAATTTTAATAACTAAATAAAAAGAATGAATCGATGTAAATAACCTAAATAGGGTATTCTAAAATTAATAAAAAGAAAATATACATAAAATGACATTTTGTTAAGGTTAATCATTTAAATTTCATTTCCATAACATAGAAAAGTAAACACCACTTACAATTTCTTTACTATTATTAACATCATCCGGTGGTTATCTGATTACCACTCTAACTTATACCCTTTACAATATATTGCCACCTAAATTTCAAAGACTTGTAAACAAACCCTAAATATATGAACCAAACTAATTCCATCATTCCATCGTTTACCTTTGCATCCTCTACATTATCACACACACAAATTTTACCAATCAATGCCAATATTGTTCCCTATGCAATTGGCTCATAGAAGTAGATACACACGGCCTAATGCCCATAATTCTGCCATTTGAAGTCTTCGTAATCAAATTTTCCTGAAAAAAAGATATTTAAAGTCTAAACTATTCTCATATCTCAAGATCATCAAGTCTAAACTATTCTCATATCGATCCATATGCAATTGGCTCGTAGAAGTAGAAACACACTGCCTAATGCCCATAATTCTGCCATTTGAAGCCTTCGTAATCAAATTTTCTTGAAAAAAAGATATTTGAAGTCTAAACTATTCTCATATCTCAAGATCATCAAGTCTAAACTATTCTCATATCGATCCATATGCAATTGGCTTGTAGAAGTAGAAACACACTGCCTAATGCCCATAATTCTGCCATTTGAAGCCTTCGTAATCAAATTTTCTTGAAAAAAAAAGATATTTAAACTATTCTCATATCTCAAGATCATCAAGTCTAAACTATTCTCATATCGATCCATATGCAATTGGCTCGTAGAAGTAGAAACACACTGCCTAATGCCCATAATTCTGCCATTTGAAGCCTTCGTAATCAAATTTTCTTGAAAAAAAGATATTTGAAGTCTAAACTATTCTCATATCTCAAGATCATCAAGTCTAAACTATTCTCATATCTCAAGATCATCCAGTCAAAAGGGAATAATAAAAGTGTTGTTTGGGGGGGGGGGGTCAATGCCTTACAAAGAGACACAAATTAAACTCAAAAATTGGTTTTGACCAAATTTTATATTAATTCATCAACTTGTGAAACACTTCACCCTTCATAGCCAAGTCAACTGTTCTTGATGAGAGGAGATTAGGTTGGTCTCTACCAAACTTGGTTTATAATTTAAAGCTTTGGATTTGCTTTACCTACTACATTTGCCCCATTCCTCCACCGCCTACCTGTCTTTATCCACACTTTTTTTCCTCCAATTATTGACACAATTTATATTAAAAAGCAAACAATAACTTGTAAAGGTGGGATTATATTGTGATTGGACGCTAAAATAGACTAAGAAGCACGACCATGTTAGTTTAGTTAGAGTGTCTATGTTTTGACAAGTTTAGACACTTGGACATGTATCAAACACTAACACAAGCAAATATATATATTAGACACTAGTTGAACAGAATCAATCCATAATGGACCAACATTTGTTTGACATATATCAAAAGGCTAGTTAGGTATGATAAGTAGACGTACAACCTTACAAAACTAATAAACAAAATACGTATAACTAATTTCTTTATTTAAGAGAAATGCATATATTTTTATAAACATATCCTTAACAAGTTAACGTGTATATGCCCTAAGTTAATAAAAAATGACAGGTCACCGTGCTTGTGTCGTGTCGTGCCTTGCATCCATATCTACGCTAAGAGCTAATAGATAAGTGATGTAATTTAAGTAAATCTTATTTTCTAAACAATGAATTCTCTGTCAGTAATGGATAAGAGATGAAGTATTCATTGAGGATTTGTAAACAGTTGCAAGTAACTGTTTTTGAACCAGTTAAGTATTTAATTGTTTCAACTAATTACAGCTTAACTGTTTTACTAACTACAGCTGTCTTCTATTTTAACTAACTATACCCTTATTTACATCCATAAGTGTTGTACTGAAATCCTCCAGTAGAAAGAAAATAATTTCTGAACTATCAACTCGACCTTATTTAACTTTATATCATCAAGGGAGACCCTAAACTAAGGCCATGATGTATTGGGATGAAATATTCTAAACAATCAGGAATATCTATTTGACTATGCATGCAATTTCAGAATAAAATAGTTCTTGAGATAAAATATAAATCGTTGTTGGAAAATTTGTGAGTTGCATACTGGTAACGGAAAAGCTTGTTTAATGTTTGAGGAAAATCAAGTGTCGTATTAAAAAACAGTAGTAATAAAAAATATCATCGAAATGATTGACATAATTGAATTGAAGTTGTCTTTTAGAACAAGTAATAGTCACTGTAATATTTTATTTGAAACATTTTGAGGAACAATGATGTCATTGAAAGTTATAATAAAAAGTGATTCTGTTTTTAAAACAAAAACTATTCAAACTCAAAAAAACACAATCCAGATTGAGTAAAGGAAAATTTATCTTTTTAGAAGCATACTTTTTTAGACTAGATTTTCTAAAATAGATTCATTGACTCTAAGTATTTTTCAAAATGAATCCTTTTAGTTCCTAAGAGTGTTTAGGACCCTGACTATTTTATACACCAAAAATAATTTTGTATTCTCAGTAGTGAGCTACAATCAACACTCTTCAAAACTCTAATTTATTAGAATATTAACTATTTTTTACCGTTTTTATTAGTTTACATTCATCCTTTTTTTTAGTCTTTGCTATAGAATCAGTTAGCTTGCACTATTTTTTTTCTTTTTCAAACTAATATAATTTATACCTCAAACACATGCTATTATAAATAAAACTATAATAATCTAGACTTCAAACATGACCTAAGAATATAATAATCAACTGCTTTCGTCATACACTCCCAAGCTTTGTGAAAGGTTTAAAAGATCCATGCCATAAATTTTTTATTAAGATAATAATTTTTTTCAAAATTCAAGATTATTTTTTAAACATATCTGTGTAATTCAAAATTTCAGATAATTATATAAAATCAAAATCAAAATCAAAATAGGTTGGAGACATTTTAAACCTATTCTAAAAAACTTGACTAATGACAACTTAAAAACTCAATGACCAAATGTATCTATTCTTAAAAATCGGGGAGTAAAAATATAGTTTGCCCTTGAGTGATTTTGTTTTTTCAAAAAGGATTCAGCACAGGAAAAAACAATAATATTTTCCAACTGCTTTTCATACTTTTAATGACCTAAAGCTACTACAAAATTGGTCTAAAGACAAAAGGAAGATTGGTGTATTACTTAGTCTTAGACTTCATCACTTGTATTCATGCGCAAGCAGAATATGATGCATCATCATTTTAATAACAAGGTTATGGTGTACCTCGGAAGTCAGAATGGGCATTCTCCAAATCCAAAACTGAGCTCCGTTGATGTCCAAGCCAAGACAAATCCAGAGTTAACTTAGAAAGTGACATCGGAATCGTCGGGACTCCTCCACACTCTAGGAAATGAGATAATGGCTGAATTTGACAACAAAGATACAGTAATCTGTTGGGAGAAAAAAAGTGAAAGGTAAAAAGCGACATTGTTATCGGTCACCGAAAAATAAAATGGTAAAGCATTATGAAGCTGAATATTAATGGACAGAGTACAATAGGGATACCAAAAATTGAAAGAAGGTAGAAATTATTATTACATGGCAGCTGCTAACAGTTGTACAAAGAAGGCTGCAGTTTACATAAGCAATAAATGGGCAAAATGGTAACATGCACTGTTCTAATGAAGAACAAATCAGTGAACATAAAAAACACAGTCGAAAAATCATTTTACACGGTAGCGAGGTAGCAGACTCCAGGTGATTGGTGTTATAAGCTACCAAAAGTTTTCATCTGGGCATGCTGCACCTTTTGAACTTATCAAACCATGTACGGCGGCATCGGTTCAGAGAAACTTAAAGCAGAGGATGAGGATCTATCTTTTTCTCGACTCTACAGACTACATTCTGGTTGACTTTTTAACTACAAGCATTTCAGTCTTGGTAAATGTTATGGATGGCCGTAGTGATGCTTTTACAATCGAAATCGATGGTCTTTATCCAGTTCTCAAAATCTCCAATTTCCTACAAAATAAACACATCAAATTAGTATGAATAACATATCAAATCGAAAAAGATCTAAAAGAAACTCAAAGGGGAATATGACGAAATCATGAAGGAAAGGAAATCAGAGTGCCCTCCCTATCTTACATTTTCAAGATTATGATTTTTTTTTTTTTTTTGGTAAAAGAAATCTTCTATCGATCAATAAAATCAGGGGAGAACCCCAAACACCAAAAGGTGATTACATAAGAGGTTGTCAATTACTGATTAAAAAGGATAGCTATAGTGAACGAAACAATGCTTAGGTATTAAGAATAAACAGTAGATAAAACTATTAGAGACTTTGTAAATAAGTTGTAAATTTTGTTGTACTTTTTGTAGCTTTTTGTTATTTGTTATAACTGATTTAGTTGGTTATTTGTACATCAGACCCTATAAATAGGGCTTCTGTGTAATGTATTCAAGCAAGTGGAGTTATTTCTCCTTAATGAATATTACTCCCATTATTCAACACTTGTTATGGTATCCACAAAACTACTGAGGGAGGGAAAGGGACCCTTGTGAGGTTTGTTCTTTGACAACATTTCTTGTGTCCCTTTAGGTTTGGTTTCAAATTTTTTTGTAACTACACTCTAAGAAACATTTCCCTTAGTTGGAACCCCTACCTTTAGTTGGGTTGTTTTGGTGCCTTTTTTTCTCTTTGCCATGTATTCTTTCATTTCTTCTCAATGAAAGCAATTGTTTCATAAAATTTTAAAAAACAAGATTAAAGGAGGAAAGAATCATGTGAAAAGACAATGTGCACCTGGTTTCTTTTAGTTCAAATCTTTAACTAAAAAACTTATTGAGTGATTCAAGCGTTAAAACTAATCACAGTTTTAGGTTCTGCAGATCCAAAATACGAAGTTGCTCAATGTTTTACAAAGGTTAAGGTCAAGAAACAATGTGCACAAGCACGGCTAAAACTGTCCAAAATCCTGTGAAAAATTGAGATTTTCTATATGTATCTGACAAAACAATAAAGGCATGTTAGTTTAGCTCTGGAAAATTGAAATTTTTTATATGCATCTGACAAAACAATAAAGGCATGTGTTGGGACTCAACCTTGAATTCAATCGGTAGACTTTATTGGTTGACAATCAATGTGCTACAATGTAAGAAAATTCCGAATTGAGATGAATCTCAATTCCAAACCCTCAACATTCTCTGCGGATCTCTCAAAGGTGTACAAAGGACTAATTTCGTTTTTCAACTTTCTAACTGTCTTTCCCTCCTAAAAACAAGAAGTATTTATACTACAGAAATAACAGACTCTTTAACACGAGCACTAAAAACTGACTTCATTACACACGTGCCACTCTCATGTTCTTCTTTTATTCCTTCTGCTGTATTGGTGTATGATAGGAGGTCTATCAGCATGTTAGTGAGCTCAGTTATGATTGTGGAGTCCCTTCTCAATCCGTCATTCAGGGAGAAAGGCCAGTTTCTTTGGTTTTCCAGCATGTGTGCTTGTTATGAGCTTTTGTAGGATGAGAAAAACAGAAGGGTGTTCAGGGGTCTTGAGAGGGACCCAGTGAGCTCTAGTCCATTGTTCGTTTTCATGTTTCTCTCTAGCCTCGATTTCAAAGCCCTTTAGTAATTGTTCTCATTGAAAAGAGAGACAACGAGTTCACACCAATTTACGTGGAAACCCGAGTACCGGGAGAAAAACCACGATTGTTTGTTGTTATTATTTTCTAATGAATAAAACAATAGGTACATGGGAGAATAAATAGAGTACACAATGGAATAAAAAAGGAAAAGATTTAGGAAAATAAGGAATACATTCCCATAATCTTTCCATAATTATTCTAGGATTCTAACAAGGAAAAAGCCTAGAAAAAAAGGAAAGAATTCCAACACTCCCCCTCAAGTTGGGACGTAAATATCAATGAGGCCCAACTTGCTAACGCAAAAGTCGAAGTTTGGTCTGAGAAGCCCTTTGGTAAGAACATCAGCAACCTGTTGACTCGAAGGGATGTACGGAATGCATATGCTCCCACTGTCAAGTTTTTCTTTGATAAAATGTCGATCAATCTCAACATGTTTAGTTCTATCATGTTGAACAGGGTTGTTAGCAATACTAATAGCGGCTTTATTATCACAGAAAAGCTTCAATGGTGTCTCACATTCCTGATGAAGATCTGTCAAAACTTTCTGAAGCCAAATTTCCTCACATATTCCTAAACTCATAGCTCTATATTCAGCCTCAGCGCTGCTCCTGGCCACAACACTTTGCTTCTTACTCCTCCAAGTTACAAGATTGCCCCAAACAAAGGTACAATAACCAGAGGTAGATTTTCTGTCAACAACAGATCCTGCCCAATCCGAGTCAGTGTATGCCTCAATGGTCTTTCTGTCTGTTTTTCTAAACATCAGCCCTTTACCAGGTGTTGATTTTAAGTATCTCAAGATTCTGTTGACAGCTTTCATGTGTTCCTCATTAGGGGTCTGCATAAACTGGCTGACAACACTCACAGCAAAGGAAATATCAGGACGAGTATGAGATAAGTAAATTAATTTACCCACGAGGCGTTGATACTGTTCTTTATCAACTGGAACTTGATCATCAGAGTTTCCTAGTTTGCAGTTGAATTCAATAGGAGTGTCAGTGGGACGACATCCTAACATACCTGTCTCGGTTAACAAATCAAGGATGTATTTTCTTTGAGATACGGAGATACCTTCTTTAGATCTGGCCACCTCCATTCCAAGGAAATATTTCAAATTTCCCAAATCCTTGATTTCAAACTCATCGCCCATTCTCTGCTTTAGTTGACTGATTTCTGCCTGATCATCTCCAGTCAAAACAATGTCATCCACATAAACTATTAGAACAGCAATCTTTCCTGTTTTGGAAACCTTTGTAAATAAAGTATGATCAGAGTGTCCCTGCCTGTACCCTTGGGACTTGACAAAGGTAGTGAATCTGTCAAACCATGCTCTGGGAGACTGTTTCAGACCATATATAGATTTCTGGAGTTTACACACATGCTGACCAAACTGGGCTTCAAATCCAGGCGGAGGGCTCATGTAGACTTCCTCTACGAGGTCTCCATTCAAAAAGGCATTCTTAACATCCAGCTGATATAAAGGCCAATCTTTGTTCACAGCAACAGATAACAGAACTCTAATAGTATTCAACTTAGCAACTGGAGAAAAAGTTTCTGAATAGTCAATACCATAGGTTTGAGTAAATCCCTTCGCAACTAACCTTGCCTTGTGTCTGTCAAGAGTACCATCAGCTTTGTATTTGAGAGAGAACACCCATTTGCATCCCACAGTTTTGTGTCCCTTAGGTAGAGTACAAATGTCCCAAGTACTATTCTTTTCAAGAGCTTTCATCTCTTCCATGACAGCATTCTTCCATTCAGGATACTTTAAAGCAGTGTAGATATCTTTTGGTATTATGGTAGAGTCAAGGCTTGCTGTAAAAGCTCTGAACTGAGGAGAGAGACTATCGTAGGAAACATAATTGCAAATGGGGTGTTTAGTACAAGACCTGGTGCCTTTTCTCAGAGCAATGGGAATGTCAAGAGAGGAATCATACTCATCTGATTTTCCTGTATGACCCTGTTCCGCTTCATTATTACGGGTTTCTATTCTGACCTCAATCTCATCACCACTGTCCTTTTCTTCCACGTTTTCAAGAACAGCAACATTAGACCTGTCATTCTCACTTATCATATTCTTAGTACAGGGTTCAGTAGGGTTTTCCATACCTTGATCTCGAGGAGGTTCAGAGTCTTGGACTGGAGCCGGCGGCTGACTAGTAGGGGAACCGACTTCCTTTTTGTGATTCCTCCTGTAGTACGTTTTCCAGGGGACTTGGTTTGTGGGTAGGACTATGGAATGAGGAATGATGTTAGACACGATACTAGGAGTGGGTTCGATGAATTCAAAGGTGTTGTTAGACTCTTCACTCACACTCTCCCCCTGAAGATGGCTAACGGGAAAGTAGGGTCGATCCTCACAGAAAGTAACATCCATAGTGACAAAGTATTTTCTGGATGGTGGGTGAAAACATTTATAACCACGCTGGTGAGGGGGATACCCAACAAACACACATGCCTGAGCCCGAGGGGTAAATTTGGTTTGATTAGGGCCAAAATTATGGACATAAGCGGTACACCCAAACACACGAAGAGGAACCTCAGAAACATGACGAGTCGATGGGTAGGACTCCTTAAGACAATCTAAGGGAGTTTGAAGATGAAGAATACGAGAAGGCATTCTATTGATTAAATGAGCTGCTGTAAGAATAGCATCTCCCCACAAGTATGAAGGAAGGGAAGTAGAAAGCATAAGGGAACGGGCTACTTCCAGAAGGTGACGGTTTTTTCGCTCGGCCACTCCATTTTGTTGAGGAGTGTAGGCGCACGAGTTTTGATGAACAATCCCCTTGGAAGCAAGAAATTCACTAAGGTTATGGTTTTGGAATTCCCGACCATTATCACTCCGAAGAATAGCAATTTTTTGATGGAATTGTGTTTCAATGGTGTGATAGAAATTTTGAAACATAGAGGAAACCTCAGATTTATCAGTGATAAGGTAGACCCAGGTAAGACGGGTATGATCATCAATGAAGGTTACGAACCACCGTTTTCCAGATGAGGTTGTTATCTTGGATGGTCCCCAGACATCACTATGAACAAGAGTGAAGGGTTGGGTTGGTTTGTATGGTTGTGAGGGAAAAGAGACTCGATGTTGTTTGGCCTGAATACACACATCACAAGATAAGGTAGTCATCTCAACTTTAGAGAAGAGATGTGGAAATAAATGTTTCATATATTGAAAATTAGGGTGGCCTAAACGAAAATGCCACAACATACAATCTTGTTCAGAAGTAGTGAAATAGGAAGATAAGAGACTAGTCCTAGGAATGCTACTAGAAGAGGTATCGTCATCAAGGAGGTAGAGTCCCCTACTATGCCGGGCAGTGCCAATCATCCTCCCGAGCTCAAGTCCTGAAAAGAGACAGAATCAGGTAAGAATATTGCTTTGCAGTTTAACTCATGAGTGATCTTGCTTATCGAAAGCAAATTATAAGATAGTTTGGGCACATGCAAAACATTATGTAAGGAGAGCCCTGCACAAGGAGAAATCTTCCCCTTTCCAGCAATGGGGGCCAAGGAGCCATCTGCAATTCTAATTGTCTCGTTCCCAGCACAAGGAATGTAAGATACAAAATGTTCAGAGGACCCAGTCAAATGATCTGTGGCACCAGAATCCAGAATCCAGGGGTTCTTCCCATCAATACTAACAAGACCGAAGGAATGAGGTATACCTGATTGGACAATGGCACCTAAAGTGGCAAGACTGAGATCAGTTTGGTTTTTGTGTGGATCGGATTGTTGAGGAGGTTCAGCAGACTCACTCACATACGCCCGCCCTGTGTTCTGTTTGTCGTTGGAAGGGCGTTTCTTACTTCCTGGGGGACGACCATGTAACTTCCAACATTGTTCTTTGGTATGCCATTGTTTTTTGCAATGCTCGCAGACAGGAATTGGTTTTCCATTATGCTTGTCACTGCTACTGTTAGAAGATCTTGCACTAAAAGCAGCAGAGTCAATAGTAGGGGTTGCGGAAATATTCATAGCACTTGTGCGATCTTCCTCGAGGCGGATTTCAGAGCAAACTTCCATCAGGGAGGGAATCGGTCTTTGACCTAGTATACGCCCTCGAACTACATCAAACTTAGGATTAAGACCAGCAAGAAAGTCATAAATCCTGTCATTCTCTTCAATTCTCGAGTACTGTACACCATCAGTGGGATCACGCCAGACTAGTTCTCTGCATAGGTCCATTTCTTGCCATATAAGAGAAAGCTTATTGAAAAAGGATGTGACATCCATGGTTCCTTGCTTGCATTCATGAACTTGCTTTCTCAGCGTGTATAGACGAGAGGCATTCTGACGTTTTGAGTAAAGTGTCTGGGCTGTGTCCCAAATATCCTTGGCTGTTGCAGCAAACAATAACGGCTTGCCAATTTGAGGTTCCATACTATTGATCAATATGGATCGAAGAATAGAGTCTTCTGCCTTCCAATATCGTTCATGTGGGTCGCCCGGTAGGGGCGAGGTATTTCCCTGTCAGAAAGCTAAATTTTTGTCGTCCTTCGAGGACCATCTTTACTGACTGAGACCATGAGAAATAGTTGTTGCCATTCAACTTTTCTCCTGAAAGATGATACATGGAAGACTGAGCCACCGTATTAGTCACATAAGGAGAGGATACATTAGGGAACGAGTTTACCGGATTCTCAGAATACATCGGTAGAGTGGATGTCGTCCCTAAGGTAGCCTCAAGTGCTGCTATCTGTTGTCGAAGCCCTTCCAATTGTTGATGAACTATTCCCGAGGAAGCTTGCACGTTACGGTTGGAATATGCCGAAGATTCACCAACCTCAAATGTTGAGTGAATTTGAGAGTTTTTAACATCGGGATGGTAGCTAGGATCATTGGGTGGCTGGCCATACAGATTTGACGGCAGAAGCGGTGGTAGCCGATTGGAATTAGATGGCAGAACATAAATCGGGGCGTGGGGAGCAATATAGGCCGCGGACGAAGAAAAGGGTTGGACAGATGGGATGGTCGGCGCCGTCTGAGGAAGAAAACCAGGCGCGTGGTGGTCCGGCGGCGCGTGGTGGTCCGGTGACGGCGCGGACGACTGCGGTAATGACGAAAAATTATTTTCGGACGTTTTGTAGCCGGCTTAATAATTCGTCCATGGCAGCACTCATCCGAGCATCGATGGCAGCAGCTACGGCAGCACTAAAATTGATGGCTGTCCCTTCTGTTTGATTTTCATAAGTGGTTTGGTTTTTTTGGGTTTCTAGGGTGTTTTCATTGTCCCGCTCTGATACCATATTGAAAAGAGAGACAACGAGTTCACACCAATTTACGTGGAAACCCGAGTACCGGGAGAAAAACCACGATTGTTTGTTGTTATTATTTTCTAATGAATAAAGCAATAGGTACAAGGAGAATAAATAGAGTACACAATGGAATAAAAAAGGAAAACATTTAGGAAAATAAGGAATACATTCCCATAATCTTTCCATAATTATTCTAGGATTCTAACAAGGAAAAAGCCTAGAAAAAAAGGAAAGAATTCCAACAGTTGTTTAGGATTGATCTTGCATTGTTGGAGTCCCTTCTTGTAGAGGGTAGCCTTCTTTTATGGGTTTGGTTTTTTGTATGCCTCATACATTTCATTTTTCTCGCTGAAAGTGGTTATTCTCATTAAAAAAATACAGGCATGTTTGGCCCAAAGAATCCTTTAACTCATGGTGATCTAAACAACAATTCCATGCCTTGTTGATTTATGTCACCGTGGGCCTCATTGCTAAACGAGTCTCCAGACTTAACAACTACTAAGACTAAACAACTCTACTTTTTGCCCCAAGTGTCCCCAAGAGATTATTTCTATCTTTTTTTAAGAAAAAGGAAAAAAGAGAGGAGATTATTTCTGTCTTGTTGCCCTATACATTTTCATTTCACTCTCAAATGATGAGACAACATCAAGGGTCCAGAATCATGAGAAATGTTTATTCAGTGATCACAAAGATGGAAGTTAAAGTTAAAGTTAAGTTTTATTTAGACTTTTGCAGTCTTTTTATCTTGTATACTTATTACTTAGTGTGTTCATGAAATGGACTAGTTTGAAAGGTGTTTCTTCCAAGTCTGTAGCTACCTCCTTGTGTCAACAAAGCGAAGCACAAGTCATTGAAAGCAAACCATCATAACACAAAACAAAATCTTCTAAACCTAAACGATAACTGAGAAGTTTTTTAAAGTAGCCTTTTCTTGAATAGCCAAACTGTTTCCAAGAGTTGTGCTGAATGGATTGCAAGGCCAACGAAACCTTTTTCTTTTCTTTTTGACATCCATGAGTGTCCATTGTCCATACTAACTTCAGTGCACCTCAACTATTCTCATGGGGCAATCATTTGGCTTTACTACATTTGGTTGCCAACCGAAATTGTAGGGTATTAAATCCTTGAAAGTGGCCACAATGACTTGAATTCATTCCCTCAAATCCCATTGTTACACCCCACTTAAAATTTTAAAATGAATAATAAATAGCTTAAGTTGTCTTAAGTAGCAGACTAGCAAAAAACAAATGCAAACTAGCCCTAACCTAAGTTTCAGGAACTGCAACTATCCATATTTCTATTGATACGAGGAGTACAGTGGGGCTGGTTTTGAAGATACCGCTTGGCAACCGAGTCTGAACAACACTAACCGTGCTATGAATTTAACATACAAAGTTTTAACCAAAACTAAGAATATAAATAACATAACTAAAAATACACCAAAAACAAACACAACAGATCAATGTCGAATAGGCCCCAAACTCTTAATAGGAACAGATGGGCAGAATTGAAGCCATAGGTAAACATCTAGACTCAACATCAAATGTAGTTACTAAGTAGTATCATATCCAATATCAACAGCGCCCCAATGTAATCCGTCAAGCTCAAATACCATCTCAACATCATTGAATTGACTTGAAAAGTTTAAGAGTTCTGGAAAACTGAATTGGCGGACTCCAACAACGCTGCTAAACTCTTCAGTCAGTAATAAGATTAAGCAGGCTTTGATTCGCAACAATGCTGAATTCACATATTAAATTTCAGATGTACAGCTAAAAATAAAAATGCAGTGTTTTCTTGAAATTCAGTAGTTGCTCTCCAAATGAGAACGAACCTTAACAGCAGTGTTCAAAGCGTGAGTGGCGGCGAGCCATTGATCGGTTTGCTTCGTAAATCTTGCAATCGTAGTCCCTAAAGCCCTAATTTCAAGCTCAATCAACTTCTGATTGACAAAAGATTCCTGAACTCCACCATTCACGGCATCAACTAAAAGATCCGATACGCGTACCGCCTTCTGTATAGCATCTTTCTTCGCCTTCTCTATTGCAATGATTCAGAAGGAGGAGTTAGGATTTAATTTTAAGAAATTTGGAAAAAAATCCGAATGTAAAGGGTATGGAGACGTAAGAGAGAGAGTTTAAGGAAGTAGAGAAAGAGAGCAACTAACCGGAGTTTTCCCTGAGCTTGAGAGAGGCGTACTGATGATCAGTGACCATCTGAAGCAATGAAGCTTCCAATCCACCTACATCGGCGGTCAATCTCTCCGTCTCCGATTGAAACTTGACGCGATTAGGCCCTACCGGGAGGTCCGGCCGCGATTGCCCCGACGAAGATCTCATGTTCGCCCCGCGAAATATTCTGTATTAACATTTCACGCCCATCTTCTTATTTCAATTTGTTGGTTGATCTGTCCAAAAAATATAACAAAAATCTTTCTTAATGCAAAATTACCTTTTTATTCCAAATTTGTTCATCAACACTGTTTTTGTCCTTTCTTTTCACAATTATATTATTTTTACAATTAACCCTTCTACCATTTAGGGTCTAAATTTCAAAATTGGTCTTTTTTAAAAATTTAATATTAACAATTTCAAAATACCAAAAACACACCATCATTCATTAATTGGCATCCACCATAATATATTTGCCTATTTTTGAGCTCTTGTTTCTGTTTAATCTAACATATATATATATATATATATATATATAATATCCAACATTGAAGATGTATTTAGTTTTGAAGAAATGATTTGAGTTTTAGAACTGTCTACATCTAAAATTATCCTCTTTTAGCACAAATGAAAATTTAATTAGAATATGTGTTAATTTAAGTGTTTCTTGATTTGAAGTTGATAAAATAACGTAAATCTAAATTTGAAAAACTATACTCAATTCTTTTTAAAATGTACCTGAGAGACAAAACGACGACGGCTTTCAACATACCAAGCAAATATAAACTAAACTCTTTGAAATTCTTCTTATCCTTTTCTTTTAAACAATACAAATAAACCTTCAATCTTGACTACTAATTAACTTACATCAAATAATTGTATTCAAGGAGAACCTACCAAACATATCCATTAGCCAACTAGAAGCCAATTCCAAATTTCTCCAATCTTTTAGACATTTCCACGTTAATATATCCCTTCATGTTTTTTTTTTTTTTTTTAATGTATAAATAAGCCCTTACTTCATCAAACCACAATCATCGTCTCTTCATTGCTTCCTTTCCTACCTCTTACTCATTTTCTTCAAATAATCTCTCCATTTTACTTCCAATAATCAATGGCCACCACAACCTTTTCTTCTCATAACAATATGACGTCGACTATGGCTTTAGCATTAGTCTTATTGGCAGTACTCATGGGAACCTCCTCAGCTCATCTTTCTCCCAACTTCTACCACAACACTTGTCCTAACCTCCTTAGCCTAGTTCGAGCTGGTGTTCGGTCTGCTGTTGCTAAGGAAGCTCGCATGGGTGCTTCCCTTCTCCGTCTCCACTTTCACGATTGTTTCGTCAATGTACGGAAACCTTTCTTTTCTTTTCTTCTATTATTTATTCATCACACTTTTCTAAACTCTACAAAATTAAAACTGTTGTGTCATGTGTTCTTTAGCTACTTTTCGCTTTTTCTAATTTTGGTATTGCAAATCATAATTTACCCAGGGTTGCGATGGATCGATCCTTCTAGATGATACTCCTACATTTTTAGGAGAGCAAACAGCAGCTCCTAACAATAGATCTGTTAGAGGGTTCAATGTGATTGCCAATATAAAGGAGAAGATAGAAAAAATTTGTCCTGGTGTTGTCTCTTGTGCTGATATTTTGACTTTATCTGCTCGTGACTCTGTTGTAGCAGTGAGTTATTTTGTTTAACGTTTATTCAAATTGTCTGTTGCAATCTTATTTTGGTTTAATTTGAATATCATGATGATCGTATCGATTTTTTTCCTTTGTTAATATTGTTTAAAAAAAAAAACCTCTTAGTTGGGAGGGCCAAGTTGGAAAGTGAAATTGGGAAGGAGAGATTCCAAAACAGCCAGCTTCTCCGATGTCACTGGTGCCATTCCTCCACCGACCTCCACCCTTGCCACTCTCATCAATCGGTTCAATACCAAAGGCCTTTCCCCAAAGGATTTGGTTGCTTTATCTGGTATATATTTCCATCGATCATTTTCTTCGATTTAAAAGTTTTCATTCTCACTAAAATAATAAGAAGACCAAAAATTATATAATGTGCCTGCTTCACTAAAAACTATTGGATGAATATGTATATACTTTGAATCCTAGCTAAACTCACAAATTTTAGTGGTTTCTTCTCAAGTAAATTTCAAATTTTTAGGAGATAATGGTTTGTGTCATGCATGCAGGTGCTCACACAATTGGAAAAGCAAGATGTTTGTTTTTCAAGAATCGTATTTACAATGAAACCAATATCGACAAGTCATTTGCTAAGAAAAGACAAAAGAATTGTCCAAGAAATGGAGGAGACGATAATCGTACTCCTTTTGACTTCAGAACCCCAAACCTTTTCGATAACAATTACTACAAGAATCTTTTGGAGAAAAAGGCTTTGCTCCGCTCTGATCAAGTGCTACACAATGGTGGATCCACCGATTCTTTGGTTGAACTCTACAGTCATGACAGTGCAGCTTTTGAATCCGACTTCGTGGCAGCTATGATCAAAATGGGTGACATTGAACCACTCACTGGATTGCAAGGCGAGATCCGCAAAGTCTGTAGTCGACCCAACTAATCAACATACCATAATTCACAATCCTTCAAATTTCCATTCAAATTTGTTTCTCAAGTAATAAAAGCCTTACACAAGTAATTGTGGATGATATTGTTAATTTGTTTTTGTTTTCTAAATTATATATTATCTTCAATGGTTATATATTATCTTAAATTATGTTGCTACTTTTTTTAAATACACAACGTTAAACTACAATCTTAAATGATTTATTTTCAACTTTTGTTTTAATTATAAGTTGGTCCCATAGATAATAGATTTGAAATTTTAAAGATTGAAGTTCAAATTTCATTAATTAATATATTAAAATCACTCCAATTTATAATAATTTAACTCACTCCTTCCATAAAAACAAAATGAACCAAAATTAGAAACTTGAAATTCATGTCTATTTCATTTTTAGTGTCAAACCACCTTAGTCTAGTTTTTTTTATATCTTTTAGTGTCAAATTCATGTTGGCCAGCTTCTACAAATTTTAAAATTTCTCATCAACCATCTAAGTTTTAGTATTTTAATATTCTTGAGGTGAATATAAAAAACTATATATCTCTTGAAATAAAAATATTTATTTTTCTAATGACTTCTATGTCACCCATAATTATCTATTCAGGTTTAGATTTTATTTTCTTCCATGTAAATTGAAAACCATGAGACATTTTAAAAAAACCTAAATAAAATTTTGTTTTGTGAACTCCTATAATTTAGTTTTAAAAGATAAAATTATGTAACCATTTTATGAGTGTCGTAGTTGTTAACATCTTTCCTACATACAACTTACTCACGAACTCAAATCTCATAAATTTACGTAGACCATTATTGTTTTTTATTTCTTTTCTTTGGGCGACCAATCACACCTTAATATGGTTGATGGCGACTCCAAAATTATTTATTTCTTGAAATTAAATGTACGGGGAGATCGACCGCTCCACGTTGCGATCACGTCGCGACAATCATTAATTTAGTAAATGATGTGGCAATTTGTGATTAGTCTAAAAATTTCATATTCAACATCTTCATTATATATAAAATAATCCAAAGATGTAAACATTTACATGAAAAATATACATTATTCACTCTAATTAACTATAACTAATTTATAAATTAGGAAGACTTTAATACGTAAAGGGAAGTTTAATTTACTCTTTACAATTCTTAAATTTCCTATTTGATCGTCAACAATCATAAAAAGGAATTAAGAATACATGTGACATATAAAAATAAATCAATAATTTTAATTAGGATGAAATTAGATTAATTTTATTAATTGACTTGATTATTAAACATTCTTTTCCTTCTTCAAACGGTTACTAATTGCCTTTGTATGCAACCTACTCTTGTTGCTTACAATCCTTTTTCTAATTATTATTTATTTATTTTGAAATTTGTTTTAAAATAAGAAAAGTGCCTTGATGACTCAATATAAAAACAATTTGTGACACTTTTTTTTTCATATGGTAAATATGACCGAATTAGAATTAGTGATATTAGACAGTTATATGACAACTATTAGGGGACTATCAAAAAATATAGTGACATGAGCTCTATTATCATAAATGTTTTTGATATTTTTGCAACCGTCTCTTCAAATAATAAGCTAACGAAAAATACTTATAAATTAAAGCAAAATTTTACTTTCTATTAGTGATAAATAATAAAAAGAATTATATTTATAAATAAGTGGGTTA
This sequence comes from Cucumis sativus, assembly GCF_000004075.3. NCBI lineage: Eukaryota > Viridiplantae > Streptophyta > Magnoliopsida > Cucurbitales > Cucurbitaceae > Cucumis > Cucumis sativus. Next base: position 13,804,255 of record NC_026660.2, read on the forward strand.
ATTTTGTCATATTTGAAAACATCTCATTTACTGCTTGAAAATATATGTTTGAAATAGAACAAAGGGTATATATTATTTTAAAAGTAGAATTATCCATAAGTATTGTGAACTAAAATAAGGTAGATATTGTTCGATAATTATTTGGTTTTTTTTTAAAAAAAATAAAGTCTATAAACACTTATTTTATTCCAAATTTCTTTTTTTGTTATCTAACTTTTTAAAAATAATTTTTTCGTAAAAAAATAAGTCAAATTTTTAAAAGATAGAAAAAAAAGATGTTTTTGTTTTTAGAATTTGACCAAGAATTTAACTCATTTAAAGTCATAGTTAAGAAATTGAGAGAAATTAAGTTAATTTTAAAAAAGAAAAATTTACATAAATAGAAGGAAATGAAAAAATATTTGCATCCTATAGCAAAAAAATATGAATATTTTGGATTTGGCTTAAAATTTTAGTTGTCCATTTTGGACTTGGATTAAAATTTTGCTATAGACAATAAATAGTTTGTCAATTCTATTAAGAAAGATTTAGACAAAAGAACTAAATCTACTAAAAAATTTCACAAATGTCCTAAATTATGATTTATTTTCTTTATTAGGTTTTCGTATATTTTTAGGACAATTATAACATATCATAATGATTAATTATATATAATTTTTGAAATTAAATTCAAATTATTTTCTTATTTATATTATACTAAATTTATTATTTAAATGATAACTTGGTTTATTACTAATGCATATATATTTGAATTTTTATTAATGAAATATATATTAGCTTTGAAATAATTTAAATAGGGTATAAATTATTATGTTATAGGGTAATAATATTTTTAATTATGTTACAGAATAATTATTTTCAATTTCATGCCCAAACTAAAAGCTTTTTTCTCACGATATCAATTTCGGTGTCGGCTTTCTTCTCCGATTTGTATTTGAAAAAATTGTTTTCTTTCTTTTCGATTCGCTACATAATATTTTGTTAATCTTTTTTTTTCTTTCATTTTTCGTTTCCTATATCTTTCTTCTTTCGTTTCTAGCTAGCATATATTTTTGTTCCTTAAAAAATTTGTTCTTCTTCCATTCCATAGCATATATTCTGATCATGTTCATTCTATTTTATTTAATTTTTTATTATTCAGTTCATCTTTCTGTCATGCTGGACATATAATTTTTATTAAATATCCTGTCATCCGTATATACTATGGTATAACGCTGAATAATAAATTTATGTTTTGTGATTTATTACATATATACTACTGCATATATTCAAGAATACATACACATATTCTTTTTTGTGTTCTGTGATTTTTTCTTATTGTCTATATATACCAATACATACACAAATTATATATTGAATTTCCAAGAACATTTCATTTCTGAGCAGAAAAGCTATTTTCATTTTCAAGTAGTGTTCGATCGATTACGTATTAACCAATATTCGATTGATTGGTCTAAGGTTATCAATAAAAAAGATTGGTCTAAGTCACTTCGTTTCTTTTTGTCCAAGTTACTTGTTTTTTTGTCCAAGTTTCTTCTCTTTTTGTCTAACTCACTTCCTTTTTTCTTTGTGAGTTTCGGGAATATCCCCATTCATAGGTCCGAGATCCACATCTATGAATTGAAAGGTCCGAATGATCGACTCTGCAATCAGTTGTTAGAATCAATAGGTCTTCAAATCGTTCATTTGAAAAAATTGAAACCCTTCTTATTGGATGATCATTATACTTCCCAAAAATCGAAATTCTTGATCAATGGAGGAACAATATCACCATTTTTGTTCAATAAGATACCAAAGTGGATGATTGACTCATTCGATACTAGAAATAATCGCAGGAAATCCTTTGATAACGTGGATTCCTATTTCTCAATGATATCCCACGGTCAAGACAATTGGCTAAATCCCGTGAAACCATTTCATAGAAGTTCATTGATATCTTCTTTTTATAAAGCAACTCGATTTCGATTCTTGAATAATCCACATCACTTCTGCTTCTATTGTAACAAAAGATTCCCTTTTTATGTGGATTATGTGGAAAAGGCTCGTATCAATAATTATGATTTTACGTATGGACAATTTCTCACTATCTTGTTCATTCGCAACAAAATATTTTCTTTGTGCGGCGGTAAAAAAAATATGCTTTTTTGGAGAGAGATACTATTTCACCAATCGAGTCACAGGTATCTAACATATTCACACCTAACGATTTTCCACAAAGTGGTGACGAGAGGTATAACTTGTACAAATCTTTCCATTTTCCAATTCGATTCGATCCATTCGTTCGTCGAGCTATTTACTCGATCGCAGACATTTCTGGAACACCTCTAACAAAATAATTCATTTATATTTTGTTATTTGTTATATATATACTACTGCATATATTCAATAATACATACATAGATTTTTTTTCATGTTTTAGATTTTTTGTCATGTTTTGTTATTTTTCTTATTGCATTTATATATCACTCTATACACATATTATGTATCCGGTCAGTGTTCTTTTTTAATTCTAACATATATATTACTGTATAATACATATATTTTCTGTAATTTGTTACATATATACTACTTCATATATTCAATAATACATAAATGATGTTATCTTCAATATACTCTAATGTATTTCGAATGCAAAATATAAATTCTTACTAATCTTAAATTTTTCCCAAATTTTTTTCGAAAGATCACTGCACCAATCGACCACCGATGTTCTTCTCATTCATCACTTATACTTCACCAAATCTTCTAGTATTAGGTGTCTTTTGTGAAGAAAGTGAAATTAATATTCAACGTATTCGAAGAATGAAATTTTTACTCTTTTTTTAATTTTCTAAATCGAAACTCACGTCCCTGATTTCTCTCATTGTTGGTCCACCTTCTATAAACAAATTAATATAAGAACTTTTCATTCATAAAATATACATCGTATTATTCAATATATATTATAATTAGGTGGGATATATGAAAAATAATGTAAAATGAAAGAAAAAATGGACGGAGAGAGAGATTGAGAGGGAAATTTTTTTAACAAAATCACCAAAAATAAATATAATTAAGGGAGATTTTTTATTATAATATTATCATAATAGAATCAACCGTTTACCATATTTACATAAGATATGTAATAAATGCAAATATTAATTAATCATGGTCTACTTTCATTTTTCCTTTTTCATTTTTAATATATTATTAATAATAAAGATAGATAAATTGGTCGGTCTTATATTTGTGTAAAATATTAGTCAATTTAGGATATTTCTAAAAAAATTTAGAAATTTAGATTAATATTGTAATATGATACCATTTTAGGCTACCTTAGTTAAAGACCCTTCTATTAATTTTAATAATCTCATTTAAAAAAATTAATAAAAAAATGGTTACCAAATGTAGCTATAGTTTCATTTGATTTTTAAAATTAAGTTTATTTTTTCTCAAGATCTTAGAATGATTTGCAGTTTTCTAAAATACATTAGTTAAATTACAAGTCAAATTCTAAAAATAAAATCTACTTAAAAAGAAATTCTTTTATCTTTCTAAATTTTATTTGGTTTCGAAAGAAAAGTAGATAACAATTAAAAAAAAGTCAAAGATAGAACAGGTATTTGATGTCACGGTCATACTTGACCAGGGCTTTCTTTGCCTATGGCTGTATGCTCAAATACTCCCGATTTATCTTGTCTTTATTATGTTTAGTTTAGCTAGTTGTTTTCCTTCTCATGTAATAAATCTATAATGTGACATTTCGATTTTTTCATATGCAAGCCTACCAGGGCTAAAAAAGTAAAAAATGTACTATAGGGGAGACATAGTAGTTGAATCCCCGCCCAAGCATTGTTGCACTCTTTACAAGCAAACTTTTTCCCTTGCAACTGACAGTTTTCAATGTATATTGTAACGCCGATTTCAATGAATTTCTCTCTCACACATTTTCTAAAACATTTCTCAAGAACGTGACGGGAGGTTGATTCATACTGCGAGTTTGTCTGCGTTTTTTGAATTTTGATCGGCTGACTTGTTCATCCTGTTTGAACAACTGCTGTACAATATTGTCCATTCCGAGGTTGAAAGGGTACAAATGTGACAAGTGGTATCAAAGCCAAATTGGCTAATTTATACTTGAGACAGAAAGATGTCGACTACAAAATAGATAGGCAAGACCCATAATGAACAATTAGTAGAAATTGAAGAGCATAAGCTCTACTTGGTGAAACTTCATGATTCCATCCGTTCCTTAAAAACTCGGCTTAATGAAATTTTCAAGAAAGCTGATGTTGTTGATGCTGTATTCGATCGTGTGGATGGATTATCCATACAAGATTTGTTGACTAGAGTTGACACTCTAGAGTCACAACTTGTGAGAATTGGAAACGTCACCTACGAGCATGGGGATAGTTGGTCGGGCTTTGTTGCCTATATGGAAGAATGAGTTCTTGAGCTAGATAACTTCCACAAGAATATGTTGGAAATGACAAGCGGCATGACAGAGGATTTTCGAGTCACCCTTGTTGTCGTTAGGAATGAAATCGCAGAGGTGAACACGAAGTTGAACCTTACAATGCGAGCATTGGCAAACCAAGCTCCAACTGGAGGGACAAATCCAATTGGTAGAATAAAAATCCCTGAACCCAAGCTCTTCTGTGGGACAAGAGATGCAAAGGCATTAGAAAGTTTTATCTTTGATATCGAGCAGTACTTCAAGGCCACAAATGCCATTACAGAAGAAGCCAAAATGACATTGGTGACCATGAGTAAATCTGAAGATGCAAAGTTACACAATAGAAAGAACTTCGCTCACATATTTTTTCCGAGAATGTTGAAATTCTGGCTCAGTGGAAAGTGCGTGAATAAAACACAATGACACCATTCGTGAGTATGTGAAACAATTTGCAAGACTGATGTTAGACATATGTGGTGTGTCTGAAAAGGAAAAAATCTTTAGTTTTGTTGAAGGATTGAAGCTATGGGCAAGGGCTAAGCTATATGAGTAGAGAGTTCAAGACCTCTCATCAGCCTATGTAGCAGCTAAACATTTGTTCGATCTGTCTAGTGACTCTCAAGATACGAGAAGTCATCAAAGCTCTTCACTTGGAAGAAGATAAAAATAGTCGATCGAATTCTTCCAAAGTTGTCAGTGAAGACAGACGTCCCGGTAGAGACCGCAAGCCTTCCCAACTCAACACGGAGAACACCTGGCGAGGACACAATAACCCAAACACATCAAATCGTCCTCTTAGTTGCTACATATGTAATGAGTTATATCAGGCTAAGGAATGTCCGAATAAATTGGTCTTCTATGCCTTTCAGGCCTCTTTAGCTTCAGACTCGAATGACAAGTTGAGTCAATCAGGGAAGGAAATTGGTCAAGTGGAGGAAGTTGAGAATCCTAGAGTGGGGGCCATGAGATTCTTGTCGTCTCTTCAGAAGAAAGTGGGAGAGACAAGTAGATGTGCGAAAAGGGATCTAATATATGTTGACACTTGGGTTAATCGGAAGCAAGCAATGAGCACTATGGTCGACTTTGGGTAACTCACAATTTCATAACGGTGACAGAAACCAGAAGACTGAACCTTCATTGGAAAAAAGATATAGAAAAAAATGAAGACCTTGAATTCTACAGCTTTACCCTTTGTCGAACTAGTGAAACGAACGATGATACAGTTGGAAGGATGGAGCATTCCCATAGACTTCGTGGTTGTAGGTATGGACGACTTTGATGTAGTACTCATAATGGAATTACTCCTTGAACATCAGGTGATCCTAATGCCTTCAGCCAAATGTCTAGTGATCACTGAATCTATCCCGACCATTGTGCAGACAAACCTTCGCCAACCCAAATGATTGAGAATGATCTCGGCCATGCAACTAAGAGAGGACCTCACTCGAGACAAAACAACGTTCAGAACCACCCTATTTGAATTTTCAGATAGCTTAGGGGAGACAGTTCGCAAAGACACAATGTGTCATAGTCAAATAATTTTTTTTCATGAAAGAGAAAAAACTAAATGGGTATTAAATTAAAAAAATTAGAATTTAACTTAGTTAAAAAATAAAATTTATTTGTTATATAAAATAAAAATTAATTAAAAAATATATTATTTTAAAATTAAATTAAATGGCGTGAAAATAAAATAAAAAATAGAAAAAGAAATATAAAGGGTCAAGTGTGGACTCACCCTATAAAAGAGAAAAATAAAAACAACCATATTTTGGTAATTAGTTTGAAAACAACCACATTTTTTAATTAGTTTGAAAATAACCACATTTTTTAATTATTTTGGGAAAATACATTATTGATATAGTTTTGCCAATTAATATCCTAAATTGTTAGTCTCGGAAAATGCATTATTGATATAATTTTGCCAATTAATATCCTAAATTGTCTTTTCCGTGAAAAGCTTCTCTGTATTAACCAAAGAAAAATACAAAATAAATAGACTTAAGTACATACTTAATGAGGACCAATAAGGAAGAAATTAAATAACATCCTATATTTTGACAAATACCAAAAATAATCAATCAAAACATAGACTTCCAGAAAAAGTATGGGAAATTGCCAAAAATAGGCTAAAAAATGGAGTAGAAAATGAGTTTTAGGATTGATTTTGAAAAAGTAGAGATTTAGGACAAATTTGGAGTGAAATGTCCAAAATACCTATATTAAATTTTACTTCTCCACACTTGTCTCTTTTCTTCCAACCTCTCTTCAACGTAGAATATGTAAAGGAAAAAAAAAAAAAAACTCATTTGCAGTTCTTCTCCTGTGTGAAAAATTTGTCAACTTTCTGCTTTTACTCTAGTGTCGTTCATCCTCTACTCCAGTGAACATATCACGCACTGTGGTTTGTTTTAATTTTTAATTTTTAATTTTTTTTAATCTGAACCGTGTTGTGTTATATGTATATATATTTGAATCTTAAATGTATAAATCAAATATAATTTTTAATTGTTTCAAGTTGATTTAGGGTTGATTTAAGGTTGTTTTAGAGTTGTTTCAAAGAATGTTAGCAAGTTTTTTTTTTATCTCGCAAACATCTCGCATGTTCTAAAATTCAAATGTTTAATCTCAAATGAATTAATTTAGGATTACTTTTAACTATTTTTTTTTTTAATCTCGCAATCTCGTAAACATCTCGCAACTGTCAAACTTTAAATGTCCAAAACTGAATTAGTCATATACTTATTTAGGGTGCGACTATGCACGTTTTATTTATTGTTTAGCTACTGTTTTTTAAATTCGCAAAATAAGTCAATAAACATTTTTTATGTGATATGTCAAATTCTAACTTCAAATCATTTTTTGCAGGAATTAATTTTTTTTTTTATGGTTTAAGGATGTCACATGTTTGGATTTTAGTGCGTTACAGTGGTACATGGGATGAGATACGAAGAAAATACGAAGGAGGCATGTTAAAAGGCATCGTTGTCAATAAAGAAATAACACATAAAGATTTACAAACAGAATTATATGACCTTGCAGAAGTTGACCCTACAAAGTTCGACAGAATGATAAGATGCATATATGAGATAAAAGTGGAACATGAAACTCCTCCATTTGAGTTAAGCAATGACCCCGATTTAAAGTTTTATCTTCTTAGTGAAAATCCATTAGAGGTTCATTTATACGTCTCATTTGAGCCTAGAAGCAATCAAAGAAAGAAAGTGTTAAGCAAAAATTACAATTCAGTATCCGGGACCAACCAAGCTCATAACTTAAAGCCTCATCATCCAATTGCAATGGATACATTAAATGAGAATGAAGTTCATATTCGTGAAGTTGAAGTTGGCTTGTGTGATAACATGATAGGGATCATTTCGGCTATATGGAAATCATATGAGTCATATAATTCGAAAGATGATACTTTTACATGGGAGCCAGTTGAGATGAATAGTGAATCATTTGACATTCCACAACATAGAGATGCTCCTACAAAAATTACAAAGGAAAATCTAAATTTCATTACAACTCTTTTAGCCGAATGTTGAAGACAGAAAGGAGTGATTGGTTTAAAGAAAGCTCTACAAGTGAGGGGTTGGATGTAGGACAAATACTTTTTTGCAAAAGAGATTTGTCAATGAGATTAAGTGTCTTGGCGATGAAAAAAAATCAGTTTGTAGTAAAAAAAGTCTACAAAAGAGGTTCTTTTTGTTAGATGCATTGACAACAAGTGTGGTTGGAGACTGCGAGCGATGAGATTGAAGGATTCAAATATATTCAAGATTAAAAAGCATGTCAAAGTTCATTCGTGTTCTCTTGAGTTTTTGAATCGTGACCATAGGCCAGCAAAATCTTGGGTCATTGGAGAATTAATAAAGTCAAAATTCAAGGAAGTTGGTCGTCTATACAAACCACGTGATATCATAGAAGACATGAGGCAAGACTATGGTTGTTGGTCCATGTGCTCAAGGATTCTTAAATTGCATTAGACCGGTTATAGTCATGGATGGAACATTCCTTAAGAACAAACATTAAAGAACCATTCTAAACGGTTTAAGAAGGGTGGCAATCTCATTTTGAAACTCCTACTAAAATTTTGGTACGTGCGAGATACGTGCGAGATAAAACATTAAAGACTAATAAACTTGCTAACCCTAAACCCTTAGAGAAAATAAACTAGCTAAACATGAATAGGACCATTTTAAACAATTTAGGAAGGGTAACAATCTCATTTTGAAGCTCCTACTGAATTTTTAGTAGGTGCGAGATACGTGTAAGATAGGTGCGAGATAAAACATTATGGTTCAATAAACATACATAGGACCATTATAAACGGATTAGGAAGGGTAACAATCTCATTTTGAAACTCCTAATGAAATTTTGATACATGTGAGATAGGTTCGAGATAAAACATTAAAGCCCAATAAACATATATTGTAACACCTTTACTAAAATGAGATTGCTAGTGAAGGGTTGACAAGTTCATAAGAGAGAGGTTGACAAGTTCATAAGAGAGAGGTTGACAAGTTCATAAGAGGCTTACCATAACAATAAACATGTGAAAGAGCATGCTAAATAAACATGTGAAAGAGGGTTGACAAGTTCATAAGAGGTTTGCTAAATAAAATTGCTTGCACTCCTAAACATATATTGTAACAGCTTTACTAAAATGATTAATAGTGAGAGAAAAACCTACAATTCTTATGTTTAGGAACAAAACTCATAAAACCTACAATTCTTATGTTTAGGAACAAAACTGATTGAATCATTTGTTTCCAAATTCTTTCTAACAAATGAATCCTAAATAAACTAGTTTGACATAGGAGGAATTAATATGGGGAGTTGCTTGGTTATACAAAGCAACAAAGATTGTATTTATTGGAACTACATCACTAAAAACATCAACAAAGTAGAGAACAACAATGCAACTTTTGATTATAATAATGTGATTAACTCTAAAAATGATAATGTCTTTCAACATTGTTCTACAGGTAGCTTTGCTGAGTTTAGATGGGATACCAAATATGTTGGAATTCATGTTCTAAACTCCAAGGTATGTGTATATATATATATATATATATATATATATATATATATATATATATATATATATATATATATATATATATATATATATATATGGATTATTAACCTAATTATCTATTATTACAGTTTGTGGTGAGTGAAAATGGTTCTTCGTCCAATATGTTTATTAACTATATGGTTCTTCTTCCTAAAAACGGAATTCATGTTCCCACAACTCTCTATGTGTGTGTGTTGTAGGACATATGCATTTCTTCTCTACAAATTTAATGGTATATCTAAAATGTGCCCAATAAAAATCTCATATATCTCAAGAGACAACTTAAACAAGAATGATTTGTAAAAAAAAAAAAAAACTTAGATTTTATTACTCACTTGACTTCAAAGATGATGGATACAACACTGCCAACAGAGAAGAGTGGAGAAGAAATGGAGAGGTCCGGTGAAAATGAAGCTGAAATCGGAAAGGAATGGAGAAGCGTTCATCGGAGTTGAAGTCGAAACTAAAACAGAGAGTCGTGGAGAAGAAATGGAGAGGTCCGGTGAAAACGAAGTTGAAATCGGAAAGGAGTGGAGAAGTGTTCACCGGAGTTGAAATCGAAACTAAAAACAAAGAGCCATTGAGAAGAAATGGATAAAAGAGATGTTCACCGGAGGCACCGAAGTTGAAATCGAAGTGTGGAAGCGAGAGAGTTGAGGTTTACTTTTTTTTTTCAATGTTGTTTTGTTTTTAGGTTGAAGAAAAGAAAAGGAAAGGGAGAAATTAAATAAGGGTATTTTGGACATTTCACTCCAAATTTGTCCTAAATATCTACTTTTTCAAAATCAATCCTAAAACTCATTTTCTACTCCATATTTAGCCTACTTTTGGCAATTTTCGAAAAAGTATGGTGTGAAAACTTTTAATATCCTCAACACCAATATTTAATCGGTAGGACATCCGTTAAGACAAAATATAAGTTTGACCCTTTCTTTCATTTATATTTTGAGGATCTTTTCACAAATTTAAGAATGAATATTCATTCTTGAATTGGACCTTCTAGTATGTATCTTTTATATATATTAGAAGTAATTAAAATTCATAGTGTTTAGTATTCAAATAGAAAATTGAAAATTTTGGTGTGAGGCGGATGATTATTGATTATTTTTGTATCATTCATAATAACTCAATAATAATAATAATAATGAACGTAAATGATCACAAAAGGAAGTTCAAAACTATGATTAAATTCAATTTAAGATATACAATAAAATTGTTTTTTGAAGAAATATAATAAAATTAGAAAAGTTGTGAGACTAACAACTAAATAATGTTTGAATTGTTCCAAATGAATAAATAAACAGAAAAAAGGTTGAAATTTCCAAGGTGGGTTTGCTTATTAATAATCCACATACCAAATGACGGCAGCTTTTCTTAGTACTTAACTTTAATACCATGAAGAAACTATTCAAAATAGTTCGAAAAATGACTATCTAAATAAACCCTTCAAATTTGACTTATAATTTAATCAAATAATTGATTAAGCATGAATAATCCACCTCCCCTTTGCTAACTAACCCATTCAAAATATACACAAAAAGGGTTTCTTCTCCCCATCCAAACCTTGGCTTCTATTTTAAGTGTTCTTTTATGATTAAACAATTAAGATTTTTGGAAATTTCTTCAATCATATTCCAACAAATATTTTACTAGGTCTTCTTTCAAGTTTTAGGCCATCTACTAACCAAATTTGATTTCTACAATCTTTTAATACCTCCCATTTCTCTCCTTCTTTTGTATAAATATCCCTTCTCTTCTTTCTTCAAACTTCAATCACCCTCCTCTCTTCTTCTCATAGTCTTCCTTTTTACAAATCTATATATATCACGATTGTTACACCCTCTTCTTGTAACCAAATGGTTTTGACTTTACTATTAGCGTTGTTGGTCATGTTTACCGGCAGCTCTTCAGCTCAGCTCTCTACTAACTTTTACTATAAGACTTGTCCCAAGCTCCTTAACACGGTTAGAGCTGGTATTCACTCTGCTGTGGCTAAGGAAGCACGCATGGGCGCTTCACTTCTTCGCCTTCACTTTCACGACTGTTTTGTTAATGTATACACACTTTTAATTTTTCTATTTTTTTTTATTGCATTTTCATATATATATATGTATACTTTACCCTTCATTTAATTTGTTTTCATTTTATATATATGGAAACAATATTATTATCTTTCAGGGTTGTGATGGATCGATTCTTTTGGAAGATACTCCTACGTTTACAGGAGAGCAAACAGCAGCTCCCAACAATAGATCTGTTAGAGGTTTTGACGTGATTGAGAGCATAAAGAAAAATGTAGAAAAAATTTGTCCTGGTGTTGTCTCATGTGCTGATATTTTGACTCTTTCTGCTCGTGACTCTGTTGTAGTGGTGAGTTACTAATTTGTTGATTATGCCAACTTAATTATCAAAACTTTGTACATTATGTAACTTGTTTTAGTTTGAGTATTGGATGATGTTGACTTACAACTTTTACCAATTAATTATTATAGCTTGGAGGGCCAAGTTGGAAGGTAAAATTAGGAAGAAGAGATTCTAAAACAGCCAGCTTCTCTGATGTCACTGGTGCTATTCCTCCGCCAACCTCAACTCTTGACACCCTTATCAATCGATTCAACACAAAAGGCCTCTCCCCACGAGACTTGGTTGCCTTATCTGGTACTATATATATCAACCATGATGTTGTTTGTAACATATGATATGATCTTTTATACTAATCGTATCATACTTTATTGAATGTAATATATAATGTAGGGGCTCACACAATTGGACAAGCAAGATGTTTGTTTTTCAAGAACCGTATATACAATGAGACCAACATTGATGAGTCATTTGCTGAAGAGAGACAAAGGACTTGCCCAACGAATGGAGGAGATGACAATCGTGCCCCTTTAGACTTCAGAACTCCAAAGCTTTTTGACAATTACTACTACAAAAACCTCTTGGAGAAGAAGGCTTTGCTTCGGTCCGATCAAGTGCTCCACGACGGCGGATCCACTGATTCATTGGTTGAACTTTACAGCGATGACAGTGATACCTTTGAACATGATTTTGTTACAGCTATGATTAAAATGGGCGACATTCAACCGCTCACTGGATCACAAGGTGAGATTCGTAAGATTTGCAGCCGACCCAATTGAGATTCACATTCATGATGGAGAATAAATTTGTTTCCTTGTTTTTTCATTTGAAATTGGTTTGAGCAAAAATAAACCTCCACAAGTGTGGATGGAGTTGTCTTTGTTTTTTTTTCTTTTATACTTTTTCTATTTAATTAATAGTTTGATTTTGTATTGTTTAATCTTTGACTACTGAGTCCTAATTATCAGATTTCCTACTTGCAATTAATTTAAAAATACAATATTATTTCATGTAATTTAAGTTCAAAGTCCAATTTCGCTGTGATATGTACTTAAAATTACAAATATATAATAAACTCACATGCAAACGCTAATTAAAAAGGGAAAATCTATATCTTACTGTTAATCAACAAATTTGTTATTCAATGGGTGTATTTAATCAATCCAAAGTTTCTCCAATAATTTTACTTCATAAAAATATATATCTTTTAACCAATGAATAAAATCATTTAATTTTGTTTCACGAGTTGAATTAGAAGATTTTTAGTAGTTTTAGAATCCAATTGAAATTATACCATCATACTATAGCTAATTAATTAAAGTAATACAACAAATCAAATTTTTGTAATCAAAGCACATTGAGAGTGGCATTACTGTTGCAAAGCTAATTATTATTCTAATTAGTAAGTAAAACAACCAACTATTCAAATTTCCAACTAAACAAATCAAATCTATAAAATAAATTATTGGATGGAGAGTAACAACACAGCCTAAGAGATTATTTAAATGTAAGAGAGGTAGACATGCATGGAGGGAGATTTCCTTTTTCTTTAGCATCTCGTTGATATCAAATGTCGATAGTTGTTGGATAGGTAAAAATCACTATCTTGAAAGTAAAATTCAATTTGATCTCAGTACTAAATTGAATGTGTCAATTGATCTTCAAGGTTAACATAACTTTTCAAATCAAGTATGCATTTGTCAAACAAAGGAATGAAATAAAAAATAGATATTGATTATCGAAAGAATTGAAAAGTTTGAAAAAAAAAAGGAGAAGAATCACACCATACCAAAATCTACTTCTCAAATTTAATTTATAGAAAAGCAAAACAGTTTTAGATCTAAATTTAATTTTAGATCTATATATAAGCGGTTAGCATATTAAAAATATAACATTAGAACCATCAAATGATTACAATATTTATAACCCTCATAACAGGAATTTCAAAAAAATAATAATCATCACTATTAATATATTTTTAATTGTAGCATTTTAGTAAAATAGTAATAGTAATCACTCCAACAACTTGGTATATTTCCGACGCGTTATGACATCGGGGAAGATTACGAAAAACATCATAAAACACTTTTCGACGTTGAAGAAAATGTCGAAAAGGACATCGGTAAAATTGTGTTGGAAGACCTATCCCCGACGCACCACAAAATTGTGTCAATAATTCATTTCTCCTGATGTTCCTTCTGTCAACGTCGCTAATGCGGTGGGTAACCTATAGAACTCTACTAACGTTCTCGTCACGTCGGGAGAAGGTGTTTTTCGACGATGTGTTGTGAAACTTTTTCCCAATGCCATCTTACATGTATCGAAGGTCTTTTTCAACGCATTGTATGCGTCGCAAATAGTATTTAAAGTTTTTTTTATATATATATTTTACATTATTATTATTAATTTTTTAATTTGTTTAATTATATATATTTTTTTTTGTTTCAATTGTAGGTCTAAAACTGAACAACCAAAATAGTAAATAATATATCTAAATCGAAATTGTATTATAATTAGATAAACGTCACAAGAACATAATTTTAAATTTGTTAAGAAAAAGTGACATGAAAATGGACTCAAGTTTGTGCTGTCGAACAAGGTCTCTGAGTATCAAATGGCTTTTGTGAAGGGGAGACAAATTATTGATGTTGTTCAATTCTTAAGGCAAATGAGAGGTTGTGGACTATTGGAAAGTGAAGAAAACTAAAGGCACTACACGAAAAATTACCTATTACGACAGTTGATTATATCCCAAATTGAGAAGAGGAGAAAAAACTGTCACAAAACGTCAAGATGCGCGTTCTTATCTGTGACAGTTATTTGTTGTCATAAAATGGTCAAAAAAATAATTTATTTATTTACTAAAATGAAATTTAATAAATTTGGATTTCCCCCGATTCTCAAAACTCACACAGACTTTATGTTCCCCCTTCGCACGCGATTCCAAATTATCGCTTCAATTCGACCACTTCGTCCCGTAACCAACCACCGCCGACCGTCTCCAAACATCGTTCACCTAAAATCATCGCCAATCATGGGAAAACGTCTTTCATCTCCGCCATTCAGTAACAATCAGCAACGTTTTGTCAAGTTAAGTTTTTCTTCACCTTTCCTAAAAATCTTTCGTAGGTCCTAAGAAATCAACGGCGTTTTTGTTAACAATGTTTTTCATCTACTTGTATACTTACAAACATGAAATTTTCGTTTGCTAAACCTGTGCATAAAGAAATATGTGGATTTTAACGTTGATATGTAATCTTCAAAAGTTGTGTGTGATGTAATCTTGTTTTGACTTCGAGGGAGAAGAGATTAATCTTGTTCTTTCTTGGTTTGTTTATAAGAATTAATTCCACGTGTTTGTGAGCAATTGGATAATTAGATTTTAATTAGATTTTAGGATAATTGGATAATTATCAGCAACATCCTAGTTTTTATTAGATTTTAATTCCTTTAATCATGCATTAGAATATTAATTGAACCCAGTTACGATCCTTTTAAACAAAATAATTATATCGATAATTAATTATTAAATTATGATTATCATTAAATAAACAAACACACACTAACATACACGATGACCGACGAGACATACAGATTAATAATTAATCATTAAAGGAACAAAATACATTGGAACCGATGGTGGTTTTGTGTATGCGCTCACACACGTATATGTCATTTAATTTATTTCTTCCCTCATGCTTTCAAATTTAGTTCAAATTAACAATCAATAATTAAACAACCCTTTTTAATTCAAATCATAATTGATGACTAAATAATATTAATTTAAATCCATGAAAACATATGCAACCCAAACATTAAAAATCAACTATTAATTATCCATGTAAAATCAAAAGTTCTCGATCAACACTCTCATACCACGTGTAAACTTTAGTTTCATGATTATACAACAATAAAACTCTAACATTGCATATAACAATAAGTGTCAATATCTTTGAACTACATGATCTTACAAATTAAAGTTTACACGTGGTTCTTGCAACCGTTCATTAATCGTTGATTTTTTGTTATATGACCTTAATTCGTTCTTGCAACCACATGAGCTTATTTTGTGAATTTGAGTTATGCTCAATTTCTATTTTCTAACTGTTAATTTCTCTTCAATTTTAATTTCTGGCAGTGTACTGTGGTACAATCTAAAATTAGTCTAATTACTTGTACAGTGTAAGCCAAACTACTTATACAAACCTACCCTAATCAACTAACTAAAGACAAACTATTGTTATAATTATTTGTCAACTAATTCCCTTCATCATTCATCATGTCTATAAAGGAAATTGTCCTTCAAATGTTTTATGCTAATTGGGGGTTGTTGAACCTAGTCCAGAAGTTTCTTTCAAGATGGTTTCATCACTAATGTGGTAATGAGACAACCTTTCAAATTAATGTAACAAATTTCATTAGTTTTCATCATGGCATTCGAGTGATTCGTTTAATAGGGACGAAAGTCTTCAAAACTGTCAAAGTCGACAAAATCCAATAGTGGAGGTCTGAATTGACTCAAGTCTTAGGAGAATGTTTTATGGTATTTGAGTGTTAATAGGTGGATAATGATATTTTCTTCGTATATATAGTTACAATATTTTCTTTAGTATATATAATTTTGATGTTGATTATCTATTTTGGAAAATATACTTTTGTGTGTCTATCTGTGACGCTTTTTCCTACCACAATCGTTTCAAATACAACTAGAAAATTCCTAAATGGTATGAAATAAATTATTAAGTACTTTGAGGATTATCTACCGTTTTGAAAGTTTGAGTTTTAAAAGTTGTTGCCTATAATCTCTTTTGTAATCAGGTTTATTTCGAGGCCAACTTAGACCTCTACACAATGGACAAGTCATGGATGACCCAAAATAGGATGTCAAGAGAATATGATTTAGGAGTCGAAAGGTTCATTAAATTTGGGTTGAGTCATGCCAAAGGTCTTAATTCAATTAGATGTCCATGTTTGAATTGCGGCAATCGTTTACTTAAGGATGTCTCAACAGTTCGGTATCATTTGTATGCCAATGGAATTGATAAGAGTTACAAGGTATGGTTCTGGCATGGTGAAGAATTGAACTCAGATAACGTTGCCAACACGATGGAAAATACAGTGGATGAAACTGATGAAAACGACGATTTATTTAATACAATTAATATGGTTCAATCTGTTCAAGAACAATCTTGTAATGCATCAAATACCTTCGACACTATGTTTGATGACGCGAAGAAACCCTTATACCCAGGATGTAAGAAATTCACAAAGTTATCAGCCCTCGTGAGATTGTATAACCTGAAGGTTAGGTATGGTTGGGCGAATACTAGCTTCTCTGAATTGCTGTCCATAATAAGTGATCTATTACCTGATAACAATGAAATTCCATGTTCTTTGTACGAAGCGAAGAAAACACTTGGTGCCCTAGGACTGAGTTACCAAAAGATTGATGCATGCCCTAATGATTGTTGCTTGTACAGAAAAGAATATGAAAAGTTGACCAAGTGCCCTAAGTGTGGTTTGTCAAGGTGGAAGATCGCTAAGAACACAAAAAAGGAAAATAGTGGTGTGGCTGCTAAGCAGATGTGCTACTTTCCAATAATTCCAAGATTTATAAGAATGTTCAAGAGATCTGAAAATGCTAAGAACTTGTGTTGGTATGCGATAGATAGACAAGTTGATGGTATTTTGAGACACCCGGCTGACACTCCATCATGGAGGTTGATAGACCACATGTTGCCAACCTTTGGGTCAGAACCGAGAAATCTCCGTTTGGGTTTGTCTACTGATGGAATTAACCCATTTGGAGATATGTCGACGACGTACAGTTGTTGGCCCATCATCACTACAATATACAACCTTCCACCATGGCTGTGTATGAGAAGAAAACATTTGATGCTGACAATGTTAATATCAGGTCCAAAGCAACCGGGCTACGATATCAATACGTACTTAGCACCTTTAATTGATGATCTACAAACGTTGTGGATGGATGGAGTTCGTTGTTTCGATGCATATAAGGAAGAATATTTCACACTGCAGGCTGTATTATTATGAACCATCAACAATTTTCCAGCATACGGTAATCTATGCGATTTTAGTGTGAAAGGATATAAGGCTTGTCCAATATGTGGAGAGGAGACTACTTCTATAAGATTGCAACATGGAAAAAAAATGTCATACATGGGACACAGGAAGTATTTGCCAAGACATCATCCATACAAATTACAAAAAAAAAAAAAAATTAATGGGAAGCAAGAGCATGGAATTCCTCCACAACCCTTGTCGGGCGAGGCCATGTACCTTAAGATGAAAGACATGATATTTTCATGTGGGAAGAAGTGTGGGAAGACCGTGCATAATGAAGGTGGCAATGACTATTGGAAAAGAAGACCTGATTTTTTTCAACTACCATATTGGAAACACTTGCATGTTCGACACTGTTTAGACATAATGCATATTGAAAAAAATGTATGCATGAACATAGTGGGCACCTTACTTGATATACCAGGAAAAAGTAAGGATGGGATGAATACTAGACTTGACTTGGTTGATATGAAAATTAGACCAGAATTGGCAACCAACGTTTACTGGTAATAGAACTTATATCCCTGCGGCATGTTATACACTGTCAAAAGAAGAGAAGTATCGATTTTGCAAGACTTTGTCAGAAATTAAAGTTCCAGAAGGTTATTCAGCAAATATTAGTAGTCGTGTCTCTTTGGATGACTTAAAACTGACCGGCCTTAAGTCGCACGACTGTCATGTTTTAATGCAGCAACTGCTTCCAATTGCAATACGTTCAGTCCTACCGAAGAATGTGAGGTACACTATTAGTAGATTGTGCTTCTTCTTCAATGCGATTTGTGCCAAAAGTTTTTCTGTCTCAGATCTTGATGCACTTCAAGAAGATATAGTTCTGACTTTATGCAATCTTGAGAAGTATTTCCCACCCTCGTTTTTTACAATCATGGTTCACCTTGTCGTTCATCTCGTTAGAGAAGTAAAGCTTTGTGGACCAGTATATTTGCGATGGATGTACCCATTTGAACGATGCATGAAAGTGTTGAAAAGTTATGCGAGGAGGCATTGCAGAAGCAAGCATATGCGAGGAGGCAGTTAAATTCTGTTCAGGTTTTCTTTCTGGATTAGATCCTATTGGACTTGGGTCACTCAATTCAAGGACAGAAATACAAAGCGTTCGACTGCTATCAGCAGGAACATACGTTCGACCCGATGTCCAACAACTCAAGCAAGCACATCTTCATGTCTTACAGAACATTGGAGAAGTGCACCCATACGTTGAGTAAGCATTCGTATGATTATATACTGTCATTAATTTACCCTCAAGCCACCAATTTAATGTATGAAACATTTCGTAGGCAACATTTCAATCAATTAAAGATGGAAAATCGCAGAAGAGCAAAAAATGAACAGTGGCTACAAGTAGACATAATCGATCCTTCAGTGCATGGTTTAGGGATCGGGTACGTACACAATCAAAATTTTATTTTCGTTTAATCTAATTGTTCAATATTTAGAACGACTAATTGTTCTATTCAATAGATGATGAGTGAACTACAGGAAGGGAAGGTGCTCTCGAACACCATACGTTGGCTTGCACATGGACCCCACCCTGCTTTAATGATGTACGACGGATACATAATTAATGGAACGTCTTACCACACAAAATCTCGTGATGACTACCGAACGGTGCAAAACAGTGGGATTATGTTAGTCGCAACAACAATGCAAGTGTCAAGTGCGAAGGACAAAAACCCGGTCGTCTGTGACATGTCTTTCTATGGCACCATTCAAGAGATTTGGGAAGTCAACTACAATATGTTTAAGGTTGTTCTTTTCAAATGCAATTGGGTTGAAAATAATGCTGGTGTTCGGAAGGACGATCTGAACTACACACTGGTGGACCTTAGTCGAATTGGCCACTATTCAGATTCGTTCATTATTGCCACACACGGAAGACAAGTATTCTATGTCACAGATCCTGTTGATGCAAGATGGTCGGTTGTTGTGATGCCACCCGAGAAGGACTTTCCCCACAAATGTGTTGATGATGACATAAATGACATCTTACCTCACTATCCCCCACTCTCTTCTTACCACACAACTTTTGATTTTGACGAAGGTGGTGAAACATATGCTAGACCTGACTGTGAAGGCACATGGGTTACCAATTGACTATCCCCACAAATGAGTTAATCATTGTTGTTTTTTTCTTCGTTGTAGGACTATTCCATTTTTAGAGATGACTACTTCAGAATGTACCATTATCAAGTTTTCTTTTCATGTTCAATACTTTCTTTGTTTTCAAATTTCGGAGAATTTTATGTAGTAGATGTTCTAATTTGAAAGTGTTATGTGCGTTACCATATTTAGTGTGAATTTTGCCTAATTAAATTTGTATGAATCGTTTCCTATTTTCTTTGAGAACCAAGGGTTTATTAATGTTGAGTTATGTTAACACTTTTTTGGTTATTTCATATTTCACATTTACAATTAATTGTTATATAAGTGTTATGAAATATTAAATGAGTATTGTTACTAACAGTGTGTTGGGTTATGTTTTAAAACACATGTATGTTTGCAGTAATGGTTCATTCAGATGATGATGAGGTTGCTACACCCATTCAAAGAGGGGAAACTAGTAGCCAGAAAAAGAAACGTGGCCCTACGGGAATGAAAGATATAACACGTTTTAGTAGTGAGGGACGGAGAATGGTTATTCAGTATAATGAACTAGGTCAACCGATTGGACCGAATGCAACGAAGTTGAAGAGTTTTATTGGAACGACCGTAAGGTTTCACGTTCCTATCACGTACTCTACTTGGCATGCTGTTTCAATAGAGATGAAGGAGAAAATTTATGAATTGATTGAGGTAAAAATTCTTCTTATTGAGTGTTTTTAGGTTAAACTACCAACTTCAACAGATTTAATACATTTGAATTTTTTTTTTTTTTGTAGGCCGGCTTCATTCTTGACCCCAAGTCGAGGAAAAGCATACTTCAAAATGTGGGAGTATGCTATCGTGGGTTCAAGTCGAGATTAACAACTACGTACGTACTTCCATTTAAGGACGATGTGGAGAAATTAAAACACCCACCAGCGGAATACTCATTCATTGATCAAGACCATTGGGATGAATTTGTGGCTTCACGGTTGAAGGAAGATTTTGAAGTACGTATGGATATCCAAACATTTTCTTATACTTTATGTACAATTTGTTACACAAATATGTTAATTTAATAGATGTTATACAACTTTTTCTACAGAAAAAAAGTGAAGATGGTAAACTGAAAAGGAAGCTGTACAAATACAACCATAGAACATCTCGCAAGGGGTATGCAAATCTGGTTGAGGAGTTGGTAAGTAACTGCCCTTAAAGATGTTCTTTGTTTTCATGATGTTAGATTCCAAATATAACATATACTGTTTATGTAGCGTGCATCTCTTCTTCGTCAGATCAAATAGATCGATCGATAGTATGGAAACATGCACGGTTGGATCGTAAGGGAGAGTTCCCAGATAAAGAGACGATGGACGTTGCCAATCTCATTGTAAGTTAACAAGTTGAGAAAATTTGGCAACTTATAATTTCCATGTTTTTTTTGTTACTATGGTTTCACATCTTTTAATTTCCATTTCGTGCACTCTTTTAGGACGATCTAATGGGCAACTAGAAGGGACGTAGTTTATCTGGTGGTGACGATGTTCTCACCCAGGCATTGGGAGGGAAAGATCGTCCGGGCATACTCCGAGGCGTGGGGAAGTACGTGACTAAGAAAAAATATTTCCATACCCCAATGGAATCTAAAGAAGGTAATGAGGAGAGGACAGTGTATGAGGAACGTGATCAAATGGCCAAACGAATTATCGAGCTAGAAGCGGAGTTGCATAGAATGAAAAAAGATGAGTGTGCGAAAGGAGATGAAGAAGAACAAGACCCTAGTATGTGTTCGAAAGGAACACCATCAGTTGAAGGGGTTTCAGATGATGAGACTGAAGACGTAGCCTCTGATTCAGTACCAGATAAAGCGGCTGACGTTGTGACAGAAGTGAACAAAGAAGAAAATGTGGGGGACACAAGATCAAGTGACTTGAAGGTTAGTTTAAAGTATACTTTACTAATTAAGGCACACTGCTCCACAACAATTCTATATACGTGTTTAATCTTGTAAGAAGTTAGACATAACCCTGAAAACGTATTGACTAACTTTACGTGCACATATTTAACATATAATTCTACGTAGGTTGGAACTCCGTGTATGCTTGCGTTTGAAACTGAAGATACTATCATTGCACATGGGACAATATTTGATGCTGAAGGTGACGGTGAGAACATCAAGGTATCAGTGGATGTTGTCCTCGATGGCCAATGTGTGATTCCAAATCCGACAAAGGAAGGAGTCACCAAACTGACGCATGAAGTCGGATCACATTTAATGTGGCCACGACATCTTGTTCTTACTAGGAATGATAAGGTAATTGTCTGTCTTATTGTGTTGGAGTTTTTATGCATCAAATTATACTAACAGTAGTTGAACTTTTTGTGATAGACGGAAATTGTGGGCTTCAATACGGATCCGTCCACATTCTCTAGTGCATCATATCTACGTGCTCTAGTGGCACTCTGGTGTTTGGTTAGACTCGTTGAACATATGGGGTCATCGATTCAACTAAACACGCCTTCAGATCTATTCGGTGTGAAGAGAAAATGTTGCATTATGGTTGAGTCACTGAGGGATTTCTCGTCAATGCAGCCAATATGCACATCATGCCTAGATGCTTACATGATGTAAGATTTCCTTTTAATATATATACGTCATTGATGGTTGCGGTCTCCTTTTAATTGTAATGTCATTTCATTGTGTAGGTACCTTCACACAATTATGGTACAAGGACGAAGTTCAAGCTTGTTCAAGTTCATGGATGCCGGATCTGTAAGTTACTCGAGTTACAAACAATCGCATGCGCAGTTGTTGAATGCTCGACTTCTCGGAGCCGAGTATGACCAAGTAGTATTGTTCCCATACAACTCTGGGTAAGCGCATGATAATGACATTTTCATTAACATTCACGATTTGAATTCACTATTAAAATATTAATTTATAATGGTGGAAATGTGTTCTTAGCAATCACTGGACATTGGTCGTTGTTAATCCTACAAAGGGTGCTGCATATTGGATTGACCCGTTGAAGAATCGGATTGACGGAGACATGAGTGAAGTGCTTCAAATGTAGGTCATATTATTGTCGTTAATGTCTTTTATTATGTGTGCAACTATTTTAATTATGTAACAATCTTATATTATGTGGTAGGTCATTCAATATATCAAAGAAGAAAAAACTGAATTGGAAGGTTGTTAAGGTATGTGGCATTGACCAGTAGGGTAGTCGTAAATAAGTTATTAATTTAAACGTTTCACATGTATTTTTTGTATTCTACATCCAGTGTCCCAAACAAAATGGGGTGGTAGAATGCGGGTACTATGTTATGCGATTCATGCAGGACATAATTTCTGCGAGGAGTACTTCGATTGTAGATGTCGTAAGTATTAGAGTTTTAAAACCACTTTATGTCATTGTTTGGAATGAAAATAATTCTTAACCACTTTATTATTTACAGATGAAAAGTTTACCTCCTACGTACTCTCAAGATGAAATCGATGAAGTTAGATCGGAATTGGCGGAGTTCCTTTCTAAGCACGTACATCGTGCTTAGCACCAGATTAGGAAACAACATTTTTTGAAGTATTTTGTGGGGATTTTTTGTTAATATAATTTTGTTAAACCCGAACGACACACAAGAAAATGTTAAGCACATTGTTTTGAACAAACTTAAGCATGAAAGGGGTAAGTGAATGGTTATTTTATCACATCTAAGTATATGTGACTTGCTTTTAAGTAAGTGGATATAAATGTGTGTTTGCTTATATGTTTCTTAGGAAGAGTTCGATATATATGTGACTGGCTCATGGAATTTTGTTATTTGGTGCCATACTGCATTGAGATATGAATCTTCTTGCAATCAAATAACTGCCGAAGGTGATTATTTGCTTGTGTCCTTGGTTCACTAGCTTTGAATGTTTAATATACGGATTCTGGATTAGAGATGTATGTTTTTGCAATGTGCTGTCTAATTGGTTTTTGTAATTCAGTACTGCGGTCTTCCAAAATATGGACAGCTTTGTCATACACATGGGATAATGTTGGGCACTTCATTCAAGTAAGACGCTATAGACCTACATTGCCGCAAACCAACAATGAATGGTACGTCATTACATGTATGTTTTCACATGAACCCTTCATTCCCTGTAGCACTTTTTTTGTTCATGAACCTGAGTAGTTGATGTAATCTTCCTATTCGTTTTAATAATTTGAGAGAATTGGTACATGATTATTCATAGTTCATCTTTATTTGCGATGATTGCCTAATACAAACTGTTCAACTCTAAGGATTACAAATTGTCGTACATGTATTGTCGTAGGTTTTTTGTTCTAAGGACTAGGAACAACCCAAGAAGTTGTTCAATTTGCAGTGGTCATTTGGTTGGACGTTCTTCTTCTCCTTGATCTCTTTCTCTTCTTCTTAGGAACTTCATTTTCATTATCAGATTTGATATCCATTACCATATTATGTTCGGCATCTGTAATATGATAATTTGGTTCTTCCACTTCTTCTTGCAGTGACCATTTGTTTCTTATCATTATGAGCTATATTATTGGTCAAATGAGAACTCATATTCCAAAGGGAAAGATCTCCCACAAGCAAAACTCTTATTACAAAGCTTGCAAACATGTGTTGACCCTAAATTAGCTTCCATTCACGAAAGCCTATTATTTTCCAACACACCTAAAATGAAAACTAAATACAAGACCCAATACACAATGAAAACAGAAAAACATGTTTGCAGAATATGAAGAGGGACGACCATGAGTGGGGTAGTAAAATGAATAGAGAAGGGGAGAGTGAGAGGGGGTATGTTTTTGGTATGTGTATTCTGGAGAGAAAGAGTAGCAGATAGACCCTTGAAAGGCATTCCATCACTTGCCTGATCTTCCAAAATCTGGTATTCCATCATCTATGAATTGCTAAAAAAGTTCACAACACAACACAACAAAATTTGGTATTCCATCACAACACACTTCACAACACACCCAAAATTGCTGATCCTACTACTTGAGTAACACACTAGAACTCTGCATCACTTCACAATACAGAATTTGCTCAAAAACTATTATTTCCACTTCAACCGACTATCTTTGATAAGCCAATTCTAAAACAAAACTAAGCATATCATCTCTTGAATATACCCTTATAAAGAAATTTAAAAAATATATCAACAAAAGATCAAGACCAAGCAGAGAAGTCCATTTATCTTCATGCAACGCAAAGGAATCACCCAAAACTACCCATCTTTCCAAGACAACTTTAAATCCACAGGTTTTTTCTTCCCTTTTTCAACTTGTTGTTTGCTGTGTTTGCCTAATGTAGTCCTCATGTGCTTCTCTTTTCATTTCATGGAATCAAGTGTTGAAGTTCTTGTTTGTGTTCTGTATTTTGTTGAGACATTGATTTAGTTATTCATTGACTGTACGTATGTGTTATGGATACTTATATTCATGTTGTCTTTGTAGGTTCAACTGGAGTCGACAACTTCATGAGTTTTCTTTCAAAGAACATTTTCAGAGACGAACATTCTCGGTTGGTCGTTTATGCTTCTGCAGAAAATCTTGTTAGATGTATTCTAATGCTATTTAAAATATTTTTTGATTAAGGGCTAGTATTCCGTACATGTGGATTATTAAAACTTGTATTAAGATGTACAAATATTATAAATTGTATTATAGTGTATATATATTAAAGTGTTGGCTATTTTTTTGTACATTGGTGTGAAACTTGTATAAATTCAAATTTGTCATTCTCAGCTACATTATTGTCATTCAAATGGTTCGTGTAATGGTGGAGCTGCATGGAGAACAGAAAAAAACTATAGTAAATTGAGAAATGTGCAACAGGAAATAAATGACGTAATAAACGAATTTGTGATAGTTATTACTTGTTGTAAATTGGAGAACGATGACAGTTATTTAACAAAATAAATTGTCACGATTGCTCTATACGTGACAGGAATAACATATCGTCAATAGATAAACAATGACAATTTTTTTTCAAAAAAAACTGTCACGATTGCAATATATTTGACTGGAAAAAAAAGGTCGTCAATAACAAAACAATGACATTTAATGTTATCGAAAAACTGTCACGATTGCACAATCGTTGACTGGAAAAAAATGTCGTCAATAGCAAAACAATGACATTTTTATACAAAAAAAACTGTCGCGATTAACATATTCATGACAATTAATAAATATCACAATAAATGAATTCGTGACATTTATTTAACTGTCGTTAATAAAGAAATGATGATAGTTATTAACTCTCATGAAATAGAATATGACAGTTATTTGAAGTCGTTGAATGTTGATTAACGACATTTATTTCATGTCATAAAATAACCTATTGCGACAGTTTTGGAAAACCGTCGTCGAAGGACTTTCCATGACTCCCGCTTCTATGACTGAAAATAACTGTCGCGAAATTCGTTTACGACAGTAAATAACTGTCGTCGTAGACCACTTTTGTACTAGTGAATATATGTATTAGACGCTTCTTATTTTTAGACAAATTCTATTGGTTTTATTTTTTCTTCAAATTCATCAATTTGTGTTTGGAAAATCAAACCAAAGAACAATGTGTGCATACTTTTTCTTATAAATCTTCGTAAAATTAAAAAATCTTTGAAAGTAATTAAAAGTCTTGCAAATTGGTAGCATATGAAATTATATGTTCTAATAATTAATTAAAGTCAAATAGAAGATATTTTTCTTATCCCTTTATAGTGTACAAGTGGAAAAGTATGAGAATCAAATTAAATTTTAGATGAAAATTTCAAACACACAACATGTATTCACTTAGTCAATATATCAATACCGAGCGGGTGAGAATGGTAACGGTGAGGAAGCAAAGAGAACTTGGAATTGGTTTAGAAAGAATAATAATCTCCTCTTTGATTATTCCTAATTTTTTTTAAAAAAAAACTATTTTAACTACTTAATCATTAATAATATATATAAGTTCCTAACTTTGACTTCATCTCATACACACTATCTTTTTGTTACTTCTTTAAATATATTTTTCTCTCTTTTTGACTTTTGTTTCCCTTTTAATCCATAATAAATGTGCTAAATGTTATATAATATTAAGTAGGTGACTTTTCAATTTTTCTTAATTATTCTTTCAAATGTTTCAATTTTACTTTTTATGAATTAACTTTTACGTTATGAATTTATGGTGTTAAATTATAGTTTAATAATTCAATTGCATTAATCCTAAGTACTAACTAATCTAGTTTTGATTGACTACGTCTTCAAAAATAAAATTATTAGTATTAGTATTATTATTAATTATTATTTTGTTAGAAATTGCTAATATATGATTACCTAACACATGTGTGCAATCTCATATAATATTATATATAATGAAGAGAAATAGATATGGTAAATATTTGTATTTGATATTTCATTTTTTATTTAAGAGATCAAATTGGTGCTAAATTCAAAAACTTCAGTTGTTCTAAATTATGTTTAGTGTATGAATTTTGAGATTTATGGGCACTTTAATCTCCTATTTAATTCTAACTAAATTTAAAAACAAAAATAATTTTTTTGAAAGCTACTCTTATCTGTTTTCAAATTTTTGCAATTTTTTGCATCATCCTTTAAATCGTTAATAAAATATAGATAACAAAGTAAGAAAGTTGGAAGAAGAAAGTAGTGTTTATATATAGATTTAATTTATAAAAATAAAAAGCAAAATAATTACAAACAAAAATAAACAAATTTATACCATACACAAAAATTAAAAGCTTTCCATTTCTAGTAAACATCAAATTCAAATTGGTATCCAATATTAATCAAATTAATTTTCAAAATTCAAATTTGTACTAATTCTTACTATGTTTCACACAAATGAAAAATTCAACGAGTAAATAAATACAAATTTAAAAGCTTAAGAAAAAAACGTGTCGGTTCAACTTAAATATTTATCAAGTATGTACATGTCTATAGACAATAAGTATGTATTAGTTCAAATTGTAAATTTGATGCCTGTAATTTGGTAAACTTGAAATTTAGTTCATATATAATTTAACAAACTGGTATGAATAATTAAAAAATAAAAATTATGTACGAAGTATTTTCAAATTACAAGGGTTAAAATTTCAACTTTTATAATACATATACATAATTTATGATTTAACCAATATTTTAACATTTGATAGGATACAAGTCCACTACAAACTTTGAAGAAGAAAGTAGCTACTAATTTACATTTACTTTTCTTTTGGTCAATTTCAAAATTTTTTCCTAAAAAAGTTAGAAGTTTGCTTAAACTTTAAACAAAAGAAATTAATATTGAAGCACAAAGAGGCATGCCTTTACTTGGCCTTTCTCTATACTTTATGCATAATATATACCAACCTTCCTTTCTTCATGTAAATTGGAGTCCAACTTTCAATTTTATATTATTTTAAATAATTAAGCAAATAATGCAATATATAGTGCATTTCCAAATAGGATAAAAATTTGAAACTATTAAAAAACTTTAATGGTAAAACATATTCTTCCTTTCCAAAATACCTTTAAATTTTAAAAATGAATTAAAAAATACTCTTGTAGTTAGTTTGAAATAGTAATTGTTAATTTTTTTTTAATAAAATACTCTAAAACTTTTTTAAAAAACTAAAAGAGAGTTTAAAATACCTTTATTATATTGTTATATAAAAATAATTCATTTGAGAGCGTTTGGACGAGGTTCAAAATCAAATATCTATGAATTAAATGACAGTGGACTTATTTGATGAGATTCTGATGTCTGTGTTTAGGGTACAAGAATTGGTAATTTGTATTTCTAATGCTTGTGTTTGGGGTGTTAGTTTTGAATTCCTAAGCTTAGCTAATCTATATATGTGTTTATTGTACCATCTCATGTATAAAATATTTAATTAATTTTTTTAATATTTTGTACATATAATTCAATTTCTTTGACTTATTAATTTTCATGATAATAATGTAAAAACAGAAAAAGTTTAACATTCAACAACAATAATTTTCATTAAAGTTGCATTAACACGAATGGTTTAATTAGAAATATTACAACCTATTCACAAAATATATCAAGTTTATGTAATCCAATGAAGTTTACAAAAGTTTCATTTAAGCAAAACTTTATTAAAAGTGTGTAATAGCTAGGTTTCAAGATAAGCATAGAAAAAGTTCATGCAAAACCTTTCCTTAAACCAATTAGTTAAATAAAAAAAAAAACTATATAAGATGTATCATTTAACTAATATCTTCCCTCAAACCAATTAGTTTTTAATTTTAAAAAACCATACCCAAATGTATAGTTATTTCAAATCAAATATGTAAATGGTTAGAAACTAAACACAATAATAGACTCCTTATAAACATTATATTTAAAAACCATCTTTGTAGTGAATCAATATTACAGTAAAATGTCCCATCAATAAAATGGATAAATACATTAATCCTATAGAGAAAATTGATCGAAGGTATAAATTAATATATATTTTTTTTCTAAATTTTGGAATTAGAAAAGTATGTAAGTAGGTAGAATATAGATAATCCATCCATCTATTGATACAATCATTAAATATATTATTTTTATAATATTGTTAGGTTCACTATTTAATTTAATTATAGATGAAGAAAAAAAGGTACTTGATATACAATTAATTTTAATGAAGTCAAACCTTTTGGCTTTCCATAATGATATGAGTGGTAGCGAGGAGTTTTAATTAATACGTTTTCTTTCCAGGAAACTTTCTTTCTAATTAATCAATTATTGTTTTTTGTTTTGTTGGAAAATTATTGCTTTTTAATAATCAAATATTGTTTAAATTGACATTATTTATAACAAGTAACAACAAATTTTCAAAAAGTTTCTTTTCTAAAAGAGAATTGAATTAAATTATTAAAAATTAGAAGGAAAAATAAAACAGCTGCATGCTCCATTAGAATCCCCCAAGGAAAAGTTGTATGCATGCAATTGCATGGCATTGGGGTTGCTTTTTAAGATTTGAAAAAATCACCTTTATTTAACATATATTTATGTATTTGAAGAATGGTTCAATATTTTAGGTTTTAATCATGAACATAGGGTTAGTGCAGTGTTGTTTGAAGCATTTTAACATTAGTTTTACTAAACAATAAAGACAGTTCAGATTTTTTTAAAATCAGTTTAAACCATTTCAATCTAATAATTTTTATTTAAGTTAATTTTGCAAAACCAAAAATTATTATAATGATTCTCTGCAGAAAAAATAATATATGTTACCAAAATTTATAACGGAAAAACTCATAAATAATATTACAAATGTAATTGGATTGTTTTTTTAAAAAGAATATCGTGTTTATTCTAAAATATAAATTTTGCAAATTTATTGTTACTATTTTTTTGTGAGTTATAGCGTGGAACATAACACTAAACCATAACAATAATAGTAAATGTGTCAAAATTGATAGTTTAACAATAAAGACAACCATAGTCCAAACTATAACCGTGACAATAATGATAAAATGTAATTTTCAAATGCAATAAAAGTTTGTTGATAGACGTAAGTAATCAAATATAAAAGAAAATACAAATGTAATCCACTTTTTATTTTGATTGAAATTGGTAAAGATGACCTAAATTGAAAGCATAGATATGAAATTTAGGCATAAATGAAAAATTGAAAAAAGAAAACCTAAAATGATATTGTAAGCATTAAAATTAAAGTTGACATTAAGAAAAATGTAAATTATTGAAATGAAAAAAACGACTCCAAAGTTTGGTTGAGTGGACCCTTGTAATTTTGACTAAATGGATTAAGGCTTTATAATAATTAAAGTTGAAATAAACCCTCCAACCACATACTCTCTCATTTCCAAAACCCATCCTCTCGTCCCATTTCTATTTTAATTATTTGGTTTAATCAAATTCATTACATTTTTAATTTTCAAAATAGTTGATTTTCAAAAATATGAGTGTAAATATATATGTTTTTCTAATATATATTTGTCCAGTTTTAGATCGAGATTCAACATCTATATTTTTAATGCATAATTTAGTGCTTACCATTTATTTTAATCTATTTTTATTACGATCAATTTTGATATTTTGGCGTAATTAACATCAAATAGAAATAAAAATGAAATAACTGAAGAAAATAATGAAATATAGATCAAAAGTTGTGCTTTTGGAACCAAAGTTAAACAGTCATGTAGGAGATAGAGTCGTTGAATCCATTTTTAGCCTAACAACATCATTTTATGACTGTGGTGAGCTTAGGAAAAGCTGTGTTGGCCTTTCTTATCTATATTCTTCAACATATACATCTTGTTATAGCTACAACGATAGATAAACCAAGTTCATTTCTACACTTACAAACACTTAACCTAGCTACAACTATTCACTCTTAAACTTCACCTTCAAAGCATATGTAGCAACAACCACCTTCGTGTCTAGATTTTCTACTTTGTAAGTCATGTTTATCTCTTATCAAACAAATTTAATTATTGTTATTATCAAGTGAAAACTAGGTGCATTTTTCATATTCTTAATTTTGACACCAATCATACTCATACTTGTTAACAAAGAAGACATATATTTAAGTTGTGCAATACATTACTAAAATATGAGGGTGTACTTTATGGTTCACATATATAAATATTAATTGAATCCATAACTTAAAACAAACAAATGTACATGTATTAAACATACCCATAAATATTTTTTACTAATGGTTGTAGAAAGTCTTAAATTTAGCGTGACAAAAAGGAAAAAATGGATTTGGACTGGTTTGATAACCCATTTGTTTTTTTTTTTTTTTTAACATATATGATATTTTTACTATTTAATAAACAAAAATTTTAAAACATTGAAATTAATGGTTCCGTTATAGCCCTTAATAATTAATTCCTTGAATCTTACCTTTTGTTTTTGTGTTAAAAACACAATTTTTTAAAAAAAAATTCATGGATGATCAAACAAAAACATCCACCAACAATTTGACATGAAAGAGAAAAGTGTTTGATGTTCCTTTTTGTAGATCTATATTCTCTATAATTTTCAAGACATACATCCAATCCATGCAATTGCTAGTCTCTGTCTTTGAATAATATTAGGTAATCTACCCAATGCCCATCAAGTTTGGCCTCATCTTCAAATTAAATTAATAATGCCTAATTTTCTCTCTCTATGTTATCTTTGTTCCCCACTTTTTCCTCTCAATTATTGTCCATGGTTGAAGTGTATAAATAGTCCTTAATCAAACTAATACTCCACCACACTCTTCTTCTTTGACCTAAAAGAACTCTCTTGTTTCCTTAACCAAAATGGCTTTTACTACTCACACTCCAAAACATGTGGTGCCTTTGGTTCTAGTTTTGCAGCTAACCTTCCTTTTGATGAGCACCTCTTTCGCTCAACTATCCGTTTCTTTCTACTCCAACACTTGCCCTAAGCTCCTCTCTGTAATCCGCTCTGGTGTTCAATCTGCCATCACCAAGGAAGCCCGTATTGGCGCTTCTCTCCTTCGTCTTCACTTCCATGACTGCTTTGTTAACGTATATATATAATGTTATTACGTTTATTGTAATTTTTTATTAATCAATAACTTGTTGTCTCTAAATTAGCATTTGTACATTTCTTTTAGGGATGCGATGGATCAATCCTTTTAGATGATACTGCAACTTTTAGAGGAGAACAAACAGCGCCTCCAAACAATAGGTCTGTTAGAGGCTTTGATGTCATAAAAGCCATCAAGAGTAACATTGAAAAAGTTTGTCCTGGTGTGGTCTCATGTGCTGATATTTTGACTCTTGCTGCACGTGATTCTGTTAACATTGTAAGTTTGTTTTTAATACGACTTTTCAAGATTTGCACCCATATAATTAATATTATATTTCTTAACTATAATAAATTGTTAATTATAGTTGGGAGGGCCAACATGGGAAGTGAAATTAGGAAGAAGAGATTCAAAAACAGCCAGCTTCTCTGCTGCTAGTAGTGGCATCATCCCTCCCCCTACTTCAACCCTTTCCAACCTCATCAATCGATTCAATGTTGTAGGACTCTCCGCCAAAGACATGGTTGCCTTGTCTGGTATTCTTTTCCGTTTCATCTATTCTCATCATTCATTTCATTTCATTTAAACTGAAGGTCTATCGATTTGAAAACAACTTTTTAAGTACTTAAAAAAGTGATTCATAATCAAACATAGTTAAATTAATAGAAAAATAATTTATTAAATTAGTTTCTAAACTTTAATGTCTAGAGTTTTTCGTTACACATGAAATTCAAATTTGTCAAAGCTTGTCGGATACAAAACTAAAAGTTTCAAAAACCTATATGTTAACACATTTAAAAATTCCAGTGACTAAATAGAAAATAATGTTATGCATGTAGGTGCACACACGATAGGCCAAGCAAGGTGTGTAACCTTTAGAAATCGCATATACAACGAGAGCAACATAGACGTCTCATTCGCGAAGCTAAGACAAAGGAGTTGTCCAAGAAGTGGAGGAGATGACAATCTTGCCCCTCTAGATTTTACAACCCCAAAGTTTTTTGATAACAATTACTACAAGAACCTTTTGAATAATAAGGGGTTGCTCCACTCTGACCAGGTCCTCCACAATGGCGGATCCACCGATTCTTTGGTCCAACAGTATAGTCAAAATGATAAGACTTTTGACACTGATTTTGTGACAGCAATGATTAAAATGGGAGACATTCAACCGCTCACTGGATCACAGGGCGAGATCAGAAAAGTCTGCAACAGACCAAACTGATTCATAATAACGTATGTTTGGATTTAAACAATAGGTTTAAGGAATTCGACAATAACGAGTCTTTATCCTTCTTTTTTTCAATTTTATATGTGGACAAATTTGGTTGAAAGGTATGAAGTATGAGATATACTGATTACTAGTAAGGAATTTGGTGGTCAGTTTTGTTGTTTCAAAGCAATCTTTCTTAAATTTGTAAGATTTATATAAAGAGTGAGATATAAATTTCAAAGTACTTTTAAATTGTGCATTTCCCTTTTTCTGCCTTCTTTATATTGCATTTCGGCAACTTTCCTTCAAACTATAATTATTTAATAACCATTTATGGTTTGTTTGTAGTGTAATTCTAAAATTATCTAAATTACTTGTAATTTCCAAAATCACTAAAAATATATATATATATAGTTCATTTTACTACCACGAAAGATGTGTATAAAAAGGTAAAATAAAAAAATAAATTATTTTGTGCAAATAAAAATGTGTTTTAGAGTAATTCTTTTAAAAATAATTAAAACAGCTTACATGTTTTAAAATCACTTGCAAATATCTATACCATCCTTGAGGTTTTATTAGATTCATGTTATTGTAAATTTTTATTAGAGCTTCTAAATTGGTACAAATATTAGTTTACTATTGATGCAATTGCTAAAGTTTAAGTTTATACATTGATATTTTGTCAAATTGAATTTGTATTGTAATAATAATTAATAAGAGATAAACGTGAGAATGACAAAATAATAGATAGCAATTTGAAAAATAGCAAAACCTAAAAATATTTTGATTTTTAGCAAAACCGCTGAAGTAGATATTTTTTTTTGACAATTGTTCAACCAATTTTATCTTTTCATAGATTGAGACTCACTTTTTTCATATACAGTAAATTTGTGCAGAGTAAAATAATGAAATATAACACAAAATTACAAATACAGTATATTTGCATATCATTCAGTTTTATAAAATTATTAAATAAATATTTATTTTTGGGATTAATCTCACATCATCTTCTAGATTTATGCTTTCAATTTATGTCATATTTTCGGATTTGTAGGCTTCAAATCAAATGATTAACAATTTGTTTTATTAATAATAACTATTTAATTCATACTCTTTTTGCTATTCATAAATGATTGTTAATATAATTTATACACGTTTCTTAATGTTTGGTTAACTTTTAATAATATTTTATTATATCATATAAATATGATTGATAATATAATTTATTCATTGTTTGTTTTTTAAAGTTTGGTTAATTCTTAGTAACATTTTACTATATCATATAAATACACAATTTTTCATATTTATCCTTCATTGTTTTCGGATATATATATATATATATATATATATATATATATATATATATATATATATATATATATATATATATATATATATATATATATATTATAATAAATATTTATTTTATCATTTTATTTTAAAAGTTTGGTTGGAATATCTCCAAAATTTGAATTTAAAATTGTATCATCCCCTACAATTCTACAATTAATATAATAACAATTTCATATAAACATTGTATCCTCCCTATAATGATGCATGTAACAATTATTCATTATATTATTTCAATGTCATTTGATATAATAACAAGTTCATATTAAGATTGTATTTCCCCTATAATTATGCATTAACTATCCTTTCATAAAAGAATTCATTTAACATAATAATAAATTGAAATTAAAACTTCCACAGAATGTTGATTTAAAGATCATTCCATAAAATAATTTTATTTGTTATTTCTTTCTATAATTATGATGCATTTAACAAAAACAGTTTTCTTTCCATAAAAGGGAATGACAATTTTCTAAATTGTATCATTGAATCATAATCACGGTCCTTTAACTCACCAAACTTTATAATAACCAATAGAATTAAGATTTTCTAAACATAGTATATGTCAAGTATGAATGATGTTATAAACAAGAAATTTGGGACACATAAAATGACAAAAAAATGGTAAACAAGATATAGTATCATTCATCTGGGTATAGGATAATCGATATATTTCAATTATAGTGTATTTGAAAAGCTCAAATAATTATAATACTATTTTTACATTATTCTTTTCCTTTAAATATCTTCCTTTTCTTTTTTTCTTTTTTTTTTTCATTTAAATAAAAGAAAATCCTCTTTTCCAAAAATAAAATATTCAAATTTTTTATAAATACTTTGAAATATAAATAATCTAAAAATGTTAAATTTATGTTTGTCATTATTTTACGAATGTAATATCATGATTTTAGGGATGATAAATTTTTAAGGATAATATTAGCACAATTTTAGGAATGATAAAATTTTTAATTTAAATTATTATTAACAATACTTATTTTTATAAATTTTTAAAACAATTTTAATATTTTAGCCGTTTCAAAACAAAATTTAAAATCTATTTTTAAATAACAATCATGAAAAATAGATAAAAGATATTAAAAGATAATCCTAAAATTTTGAAAGGATGTTTGTCATCATTTTAGGGAAATCATTCGAG
This sequence comes from Cucumis sativus, assembly GCF_000004075.3. Classification (NCBI taxonomy): domain Eukaryota; kingdom Viridiplantae; phylum Streptophyta; class Magnoliopsida; order Cucurbitales; family Cucurbitaceae; genus Cucumis; species Cucumis sativus. The sequence goes on from NC_026660.2 coordinate 13,840,569, forward strand.
TAGCACGATTGTTGGGGAGATCAAAATCAAAATTTTCTTAGAATAATCCTATTAAATTCATCATAATCACGGGGTAAGATACAATTATAACTCCAATTTATTATTATGTTAAATAAATTGTTATTAGAAATATGAAAAGTTTAGGAAAATCAATCATGTAATACGGTTTTAGGGAAATATCAATTTAATTTTTTTTAGAATAATCATATTTATTAAATGCATCATAATTACAAAGAAAGATACAATTTTAATTTTAACCACCACAACTAATAAATGGTTAATTACTTGACTTGAAATTTATAAATACGAAAATTTGGTATAAATTACCGACATAAATATAAGGGATGTTGATTCAATCATATCCATCTCGAAAATAATTATTTATTTAATATTTTTACAAAATAGAATGATTTGCAAGTACATTGTATCTGTGATTCTGAGTTATATTTCATCATCTATCTATCAAATAAGAATTTTCCGGTATACATGGAAAAAATTGGCTAAAAGAGATTTTTAAAAAATATCTACATGAGCCGATTTTGCTATAAATCAAAATATTATTTAGATTTGCTATTTTCCATTATTTTGTCATGCTCACGGTTTTCTCTTGTTTCATTTATTTATTTATTTTAATTTTTATGTTTTGCTATTTTAATAATTTAAAATTACTTTTGGTATTTGTGTAAAGTAAAACTTGTTATTTTCCTTTTCACCGTGTAATAACTTTAAATTATTTTAAAGAAACAAGTTGAAAAAAAAAAGTAATGAATTAATTAATGAGATATTCAAACAAGGCGGTCCAAAATAGCGATCCCCACTTCAATGTAACGAACTTCTTGATCCAATAGGCCAAAGTTATGAGCCTAAGGCCTTGAGACTGAGCCCAAATAAATTTGGGTTGGGGCATGGGCCAAAAAGTCAACAAATTAAAATGGGCCGAAACTTTTGAGTTTTGGAATAATGATCAAAGGATAATGAAATCGCTTTTTAAAATCTACAAATGGACTCCTGTAGAGAGAAAATATTATACATCAACACCTTTTAGATTACATCATATACACATCTCTAATTTTATTTTGCACTTGCAACACTAGATTGAGCCATATAAATCCAAACAATACTAAAAAGGAAAAGAAATACACTATATTTACTATATTTAGTATATTTACACATGGAAGGAGGGGTTTGGAAGTTTGTTGATGCCAAAATTTAGAGAGGGAGAAAAATCATTTGGCGTTCACATCACAACCATAAATTTAGTAATTTAAAAAGAAAATGTATTTTGGAAGATAAAAAGATTTACATGCTTAAGGGCATATCTATAGTAAGTAAAAAAGTTTGAGTATTAGAATGAACTTACTTTAAAACTATAAAAGAGTTTGATGTATTCTAGCTATTTGTAGTTGACCTAGGAACCATTTTCCTATAATTTTTTAGTTGGTTTAGATTTCTTCCTTGACTTATTGAACTAAAGCGGGTGAGAGATATGAGACGTTTGACCTTTGACTAGGGTAGACCAAACACCTTATTTTGCTATATTTTGAGCCTTCAATAATGATTATCTAGGTTGAGACGTGCACCATTTGCTGATTTGTGTGACATGCGACATTTGATAATTAGTGACACTTGTTCTTAACTAAGGTCGAGGCTAGTATACTAGATTGGGCCAAATCCCAAATCACACTTTTTCCAGGCCCATCTGGGTCCTACCTAGGGTTGTTACTTTTAATCAAAGAAAGATTTAGACAAAAGACATCAATTGAATAAAAAATTTCACAATTGTCTTAATTTAAAAATTATTTTCTTAAATAGGAAAGATAATATTTTAAGTACAATTCTAACCTTTCAATAATTATTAATTAGATATTACGATTATTAATTAGATATTCTATTCATAATTTTATTTGAAATATTTCTTTATTGAAAATTATTTTGAATTTAATATAAATTCCATAATTTTCTTAATTTAACGTGATTAATTATTATGATAATAAATTTTAAGTATTTTTCAATTAACTATAAATCAAAATATATTATAATATGAGTAATTTTATTCTAATTTGCAACAACCTATTTATATCTTCTTTCCAAGATTATATTTTTATCTATTATTCTCCATCTCCGGCAGCTATTATTGTCCATCACCTGAAGCTTTTTCCGTTTCGTAATATATATTTCAGTCATGTTCCTTCTATTTTCTTTAATTTTTTATTGTTCAATTCATCTGTCATGTTTGACATAATTTTTATTATTAAATGTCTTGTCGTTTGTATATACTATGATATACCACTGAATAAAAAATTTATGTTATGTGATTTGTAACATATATACTACTACATATATTCAATAATACATACACATGTTCTTTTCAATAATCTGTGCTTTTTTTAGTGCGTATATATACCAATATATACACAGATTATATATCCATTCCTTATTTTTTTTTATATTTCTTACATATATGTTGCTGAATAATTTATTTATGTTTTGCGATTTGTTACATATATATCACTGCATATATTCAATAATACATACACATCTTTTTTATGTTCTGTGTTTATTTTTACTGCATTTAACATTAATTATATTTCTTACATGTATGTTACTGAATAATTCATTTTTTTTTTCATATAATTCCCTAGATCTTCAATTCTTTCATCAAAGTCCCTACATTACAATTATATTAAGTTTTTTTCAACATTACATATACTATAAAACAATTAATGTTTTAATGACATATATTATATATACTCATCATAATTATTTCTCATTCATGTTCTTATAGCCATAAACAACTTTAATACATAATCAATATTATTTCAAACATAATGTATTACCACATAAGATATGAATATTTAAATAAAATACATAAACAAATTGTTATAAGAACCTTTCACTAATAAAATATACACTGAATTTATATATGTTATTTAGTATATATACCTCATATTATATACAATAATACCTTATACACAATTCCTACAGGATTTGTGTTTAAATTTTTTGTTTGTAGAATAAATATTACTAAAACAGTAATAAACGACATGATCATACATACATGTTTTTCCTTTATAAATGTATTTGATTACATTATATTTTAATATATCAGCAATCTATAATAGTTATGTTCTATGTTTTAGTATATATATACCTCATATTATATACAATAATACTATATACTCACATATAGTTCTATTATTTTTTTGATAGAATGACCGTTCTTTTTCAACATTGAATTCTTAATAAACAATAGAATGTATCACATTCAAAACTAAATTTTCGTTTGTTTACCTATTTAATCGAATATTTAAAAGATACCTAATATACCAAATCTTTCATATGTGTTTGAATATAATCTAAAATATACCTAATATACCGAATGTTTCATTTGTTTTGAATATATATAATATTAAGCACAAAATTTATAGCGAGATTCTGTTGGATAAGTTTTGTATTTTTCGGCCATCGAAAGTTTTCATCTTCACCACCGAAATCTCAATAAACCCTAAAATGTATCACATTCAAAACTACATTTTCATTTGATTGACTATTTAATTGAATATCTAAAATATACCTAATGTTTCATATGTATTGAATATATACAATACTAACCTCGAAGTTTTTAACTAGATTATGTTCGAAAAGTTTTGTATTTGTCGATCGTCGACTGTCTTCTTCTTCACCTCCGAACTCTCTAAAATTTCGAAGTAAAAATCGTAATTCACATTGGAAGGAGTAGACAACTGTTTTCGTGGAAGGAAAGCATGAAAAGTTTTCAACTTCTTTCCAAAACCGTATCTCATTATTTTTTCCATTTAAATATTTGTTATAAATCAATTAAATAAGAGAAATGTGTATTAAAATAATTTGAGCCTACATTTATGTAATATACTAGTCAATTTATAACTTTTATGAAATTTATTAGTAATTTGAATCTTTCATGTAATATCATATAGTAATTTAGGCTATATGAGTTAAAGATCCTTAATCTAAATCATGTTATCTTCTCATTTCTCATCTTTATTGCTTATGTTTTCGCAAGATTCGTTTATGCCTATTGATCTTAAATGAGTCGTACTAAAAGTAAACAAAAAGAATCCAAAAAGAATATAAATAATGTTAGAGTTTGAGAATATAAATAATATAAACAAAAGAGAATTGAAAGATGTTGACAGTTATTGTTATATACAAATTTAGAGTTTTATTGTATAATTATGAAACTAAAATTTAGAAGTGATTGTGTGGGGGAAATGTAATAAATAATCTCTAATTTTTTCAAACTATATATCTCAATAGCTAAAATGCGTCCATCTTTTAAATTAGTTAATGTTAATTAATGTACCAAACCTTGCAAATACAAAATGGATTGGAAGCAAAATGATCAATAACAATTTGTTAAATAAATTGTGTAAATGTAAATGCAAAAACATGATGAAGAATATATATATATTTAACATAAATACACATATTAGATTGAGGAGATTAGAAGATTATGTTTGAGGTTTGAAGCTGTTTCATTTGGTTTTTGTTCATAGGAAAAGAAGTTAAATTATTGGGTGTACGAATGTTGTGGGTGGCTTATATAGCTCAAAGGGGTTTTGTTCATTATATTCTATTCTTTTTGGGATTAATTGGTTAATTACATTGTTGTAACAATCATCTCTTACTTTGTTGTAACATCCAACCTCCATCCTAAAACAAAAATAAATTCAATCATATATATCATATCATACTAATTATGAAAAGGTAAACTGAAACATGAAATGAAAAGTTTGGTAAGAGTTCTTAGTGGGGGTTAATATAGTTTCTCTATAATTAAACCAAAACCTATAAAACTTCCCCACCCAACCCAACCCAACCTAAACTAAATTTATTCTTATAAATAATTTATTAACTTCCAATAATTCTTAATACCCTCAACAATTCACTTATTCATTCATTCATTTAATTCCATTGCCCCGCCAACGCCAACGCCTCCGCTGCCGGACCCCCCCAATCCACCTCCATTTTTAACAACTTTAATTCCTCCCTCCTGCCTAACATGGCCGCCGCTCCTGCTTCAAAATTACTACCAAATATTTGCTTAACCCTTTTCCTTTCTCTAATTCTTCTCCTCCTTTTCTCTCTCATTTTAGCCTTCACTGTTTTCAAGCCCAAACAGCCTATCATCGTCGTCGATTCAGTTTCTCTGCTCGATCTAAACGTTTCTATAACCGACGGCGTCCATCTTAGTTTATCGCTCAATGTGGATCTAACCGTCCAGAATCCCAATAAAGTGGGCTTTGAATACTCTGAAAGCACGGCCGTTGTGATTTACAGAGGTGAAAAGGTGGGAGAAGCGCCGATTCCAGGTGGACGTTTACCGGGGAAAGGAACGGAGAAAATGAACCTAACGTTAACCATAATGGGGGACCGGATGCTGGGGAAGTCGGAGGTGTTTTCCGATGTGGTTTCGGGTCAACTTCCGATAAGTACCTTCGCTCGGTTACCTGGAAAAGTGAAGGTGATGAATGTTCTGAAGATTCATGTTGTGGCGTCGACGTCTTGTGATCTCATAATTGATGTTAAGAACGAAAGTTTTGGAGATCAACTATGCCAATACCGGACTACGCTTTGAGATCAATTTCAGTTAGGCTTAAAATTTGGTCCATAAAACTTTGCATCCAATGCATCTGTTTTTGGTCCTCATGTACAAATTCATCAACTCTTTAACACAATTATTGGAATGATGCTTTAGAGATAATCATATACTAATTCAACTCATAAATAACCAAACCAACCTAAATCTATAAATCTTTTATGCCATAACATCATCAACATACTTCAATCAATCAATCAAACAAACAAACAAGCAAGCAAATTTTCTTTTCTTTTCTTTTTTTTTTGTAAAGAATTGAGTAGAATAAAAACAAATAAAATAGAATGTTTTTGGGAATGTGTAGAGTGGAAAGGGTTGAGCGATAGCTGTGGCGGCAATGCATGGAGCGTGACTTACCTTCTTTATTTGTCGCATTGGTTGGAGTTTGGAGTTTGGAGTACATTTTTCTTTTTTCCTTTTTTTTAGATGGGGAATTCTTCATTCTTCTTTTTCCATCTTTGTTTCGCGTATTTGGCTAATTAACAATACATCTTTTCTAGTTCCCAACACTACTACAAAATTAAACGAATTAAGTTTATATGGTGATTCTAAAAAAATGTCATTATTAATCTTGTCACTCGTTTTTTTATGTCCTATATAATCCACTATTAAAATAAGTGAATAGATGACCTCGTGAAAAATATGTCGTAATTGATTGTTTGGTGGCACTTCATTTCAATCCACAATAGAGACGTTTATTAAGAATGAATATCTTGTTTTGTACAACAAAGAGCTAACAATTTTGTTACCTAATATGTTTTAGTTAGAAATGGGAATGAGGATGTGTTGTAGGTTGACCAGATAAGAATCAAAGAAAAAAAAAAGAATTAATTTAAGAGAGAAGTAATTGTACATAAAAGGGAACATGAAGATGAAGATGAGTCAATTACATGTCTTCAAATTCCTAAACAACGTAAATCCATTTTCTACTTATCCCTTTCATTTTCATCCTTTTATCTTTTGAATATAATATTGCCTCAAATCTTTATATACTTAACTTACTTTCATCTCATCCTTCAATTTAACCTTTTCACATACATTATACTGTACATACCATATCACATTCCTCAAAAAAATTAAAATGCTAAACTAAAAAAAATAAATAGATAAATAGATATAGGTAGATGTAGGAAGGAAGAGAGATGTTGGATTGAAATCTGATGGTGGGAGTTTGTACTAATGTGTGTGTGTATATATATATTATGGAATTTATAATGAAGAAAAAATAGGGTTTGATGGAGTGTTAAGGTATTAGGAAACAAAAGGTGAAGCGTTGGATGAAATGATGAGAAAGGAAGGCATTGCGATCTTAGGGGAGTTTCACATGGGAAGCACGTGGAGGTGTCCGTGTATGAGCCCAGCCTCAAAGGCGGGTTGGTCAAGTGGAGCTTTTCTCTTCTTTAATTCCCCTCTTCTTCTCGGCTTCTCTTCTTCTCTTCTTCTCTTCTTCTCTTCTTTCATAATTCCCAATTTCCCATTTCATAATTTTACACTGAATATTAAATTATTTTTCTTCTTCTTTTTTTTTTTTTTTTTTTTTTTTTTTTTTTTTAAAGAAAAATTAAAAACCCAAACCTTTCAATCTCTAAATCCTCTCCATTAATCCTCCCCATTAATCCTCCCTTCCCAGATTTCTCTCATTCTCATGCACCCCTCCTCCCTTACCCAACACGGTAATTCAATTTTCTCACCTTTTTTCTTCTCAGGGTTTCAACAAATAAGTGTTGTATCAACTCCCCTCCCAATTTCCTTATTATTATTATTCTTATTCATCTCTCTGTTTCATCTTCTTTGCTTTTAATTTCCTTCACTTTACTCCTGATTTTAATATTTTAAGGATTCTAATAGCTTTTCAGATTGAGATTTGATTTTTTCTAAATTTCTTTTGGGGTTTTGCTTGTGCTTTTAATTGTCTACGCTTAGTTTTGTGTATGTGTATACTTGTGATCTTTTCTGAATTGGGAGTTCATTGATTTGAATGCTTTCCAAATTTCCCTTTGCAGCTAAGGGGTTGAAGGGGTTGAAGGGGTGAAGGGGTTCAACCTTCTGCTAATTCCTATGGTTGTTGATCTCCATTAAAGACAAATCAGTTGTGCTTCAAATCTCTGGTTTTTCCAGGGAATGCTGAAAGATGATACCTATCCGTTACAGCTTTTCCTCCAACATCTATAATTGTTCTTCTGCACTTCAATTGTCTTCTTTCGCGTTCGAGGAAAACACTCTCATAAATCACGAAACCCCACCTGATCTCTACTTTAAAACGCTCGATTTACGTGCAAGTTATTTTGGAGTCCTCACACGAGCTCGTTCGGTGCTTCATTTATCTGAGGACGGTTGAGCATCCATTTGTTAACTAAGGTCTGCATTGTTCGCCTAGTTGATATTGTATTTTGTGCCTTTCTTTTTTTACTTTAGGATTTGATTGATTGGGATGGAAAATAAGGCGAGTGTGATGGTTCAACGATATGAATTAGGGAGATTGCTTGGCCAAGGAACGTTTGCGAAGGTATATTATGCGAGGAATACAGGAAGCAACCAAAGTGTGGCCATTAAGGTGATTGATAAGGAAAAGATTACCAAGGCTTCACTAATCGATCAGATTAAGCGTGAAATATCTATTATGAGACTTGTTAGACATCCCAATATTCTTCGTCTATATGAGGTTATGGCTACCAAGACTAAGATCTACTTTGTTTTGGAATATGCCAAAGGTGGTGAGCTCTTTGATAAGGTTGCTAAAGGGAAGCTGAAGGAGGACGTTGCTTGGAAATACTTTTATCAGTTAATTAATGCTGTTGATTTTTGTCACAGTAGGGGAGTGTATCACCGCGATATAAAGCCAGAGAACCTACTGCTTGATGAAAATGAGAATCTTAAGGTGTCTGATTTTGGTTTAAGTGCTTTAGCTGAGTCCAAGCGTCAAGACGGTTTGCTACACACGACTTGTGGAACACCAGCTTATGTTGCTCCTGAAGTCATCAATAGGAAGGGCTATGATGGTGCCAAAGCTGATATCTGGTCTTGTGGAGTAGTTTTGTTTGTCCTATTGGCAGGTTATCTCCCATTCCACAATTCGAATTTGATGGAAATGTATAGGAAGATCGGAAAAGCAGAGTATAAATGCCCCAGTTGGTTTCCTCGTGAAGTGCGGCGGCTGCTAAGCAGGATGCTTGATCCAGACCCCAATACTAGGACTTCAATAGCATTGATAAGACAAAGTTCTTGGTTCAAAAAGGGATTGAGGTCTAAGAATGCAAGAAGTGGGGTAGAAAGCAATGCTGTAGCACCTGAAGATGCCACGGCTGGTTCCGGACCATCTGAGGGAAGTGTGGCAGCAGATGGAAATCAAGAGCCAGATAGACCTCCAACTTTGAATGCTTTCGATATCATCTCCCTTTCCGCTGGCTTCAATTTATCCAGTTTATTTGAAGACAATTCAAAGAAGAAAGAAACATTGTTTACTTGTAGAAAACCAGCCTCTGTTATTCTCTCAAAACTAGAAGAAATGGCTAAACTTCTTCGGTTTCGAGTACAGAAGAAGGAAGCAGGCCTATTAAAGTTTGAGGCGCTAACAGAGGGAAAAAAGGGGGCATTATCCATTGATACAGAGATCTTTGAGGTTACTCCATCTTTTTATTTAGTGGAAATGAAAAAATCAAATGGAGACACATTGGAATATCAGAAGGTATTGAAAGAAGACATTAGGCCAGCTCTAAAAGATATAGTATGGGTTTGGCGAGGAGAGCAAGAACAGCAGCAACAAGATCCACAGCCTCAGCCTCTCCAGCCACAGGATCAAGTTCGAGATCCTTATCCAGAGCAAGATGGTGCATCACAACCGCAATAGCAGCCAGCTTAGAGAAAAACAACTACAAAACTTGGGTTTGCAAGGATCTGAAATGACAAACTCTCCCAACTTGTACTATTGACATACTTCTTTGTACATTTGTTCATCTACTAAAGTTAAACTACATTCTAATAAACTATATCATAACAAAATTTCAAGATCTATTCTCAACTTCTTCTATCTCTTTACTCTATTAACATCTTGTTGCCAATCAGTACTCAAATTATGTTGTTTCGTTCGTCTAACTTTAACTGCCCTTACAATCTAATACATATAGAATCTATATCCTGTCATCAAGCAGACGAATCCTGTCTGATTGATCAAAAAGGCCTCAATGAGTGATACAAGCTCAGAAGCAGGAGTAACAAAAGCTGCTCTCATGTAAGTGAAAACTGTGAACTTTATACATCATAAGATATTTGTCTGATGAAATAAACTTTGTTGACCAAATGATTTGAACTGCAGTTGTTTTCATGACAGATTGGAAATTTGGCACAAGGGTTTGGGTTGAACTAAAGTGAAGGTTGGTTGGTTGGTTGGTTTGCTAAAAAAGAGGAGGAGACACGTTTGCAAGTGATCATGTGTGAAGGAGACTTCTTTGGTAAATCAAATCCCCAGATGTCATTCTTCCAAGTCATTCACAAATAACTTTACAGCACTGCAATGTTTTGGTGGTTCTGAACTGAGATGGAAAGCCTTTGCTTGCTTTTAGCAATTGAGTGCCTTCATTGACGCCATTTGCTTTTCAGCTTACCTTTTGAAGTGAGGTGTTAAATTGCTAGTGGTTATTGGGAAAACTTTCTAATACTACCGTAGTATATACTTTTTTTTTTTACGTTAAAATTGATAGTACAAGTTCGTGTAAGTTGTTATATGCTCATGTTGACATAATATATATTCTTTTTGGTCATATATTGACACTTGTCAAACTGCTAATGGTTATTTGGAAATTTTCTTAGTACCAATGTACTTTTGGTACTTTTTTTGGACGATAATTGAGTTAAGGATCGAACTTCGAACTTTAAACTTGATACCAGAAGTTCATGTTCGTTTTGCTATATGCTCATGTTGCTGTTATATGTATTCATATTTAAATTTCCAACGACTATTGAAGGAAATCTCTATGGCTATTGTAGTATTATTGTTATTATTTTGACAATATATGTGGTGGAGAATCAAACTTCATAGTGTTGAGCTTAACTAAATTGACATAGTGTGTATTATTTTCATTTATGATGTGTTAAATTGTCAATGGTTATATAATATACGTATGTATTAATGTGATTGTAAGGTGTTGCTTTTGTGACAATTTGTGAGTGGGAGATTGAATCTAAGAAATCAAAGTCGATACTGCAAGTTTATGTTAGTAGTAATATGGGCAGGGTGAGTTGTTTTCGTTCATATTAATTTATTTTGAGTGGATTATAGAGATGTAATATATGTTTATGTTTTTGGTTGGTGTGTAAATAAATGTGAATATTGATGAAGGGAAAATTTGGTTGAAAATGAAGATTATGTGAGTTATTATTAGCAATAATGGGATGGGAATCTTTAAGCACATTAGTATAAAAAGATTATTCATTACATTACAGCTTAGCAATGGGACCCCTTAATCATTGACTAACTTCCTAATTGCACATTTCCAGCCTCATAATCCCTTTTCTTTCTTCTTTCTTCTTCCTCTTCCCACTTCCTCCTATTTCTCACCATTCAATTTTTTCCATTAACAAAACTGTATATTTTGCATTTTTTTTCAGCAAAGTTTGGTAGATACAAAATTAAAATTTTAAAGATTGGAAATATGAAAAAAGAAATATTTACACAAGAAAAAGTTTAGATATAAAATGGAATAATGGAAGCAGGTTAATTGAGAGACCTCCTTTCACAATTATTTTATTTTATTTGAAGTTTTTTTTTAATGATATATAACATATAGAGGCTGAATTGACCATTACAATAATATAAGTAAAAGACCTGGAATATTCTTTTCTTCTAATTCATATAGTTGCATTTAAAATAGGATTAGTTAATTACTAGTATCTTTATTTGTTTAGATCTAAATGGAAGAATAATATAAGCTTCTTTTAGCATAACAAAAATAAAAGAAATTATTTTGCCATCAATCGGCATACATGACATGTTTTGACATGGATATAAATACTTGATTGGGTGGATGATACATATACTCAAACCATATATATATATATATAAACATATATGTTTGAAGTATGTCCCATCAAGGTTTATATTGAATGTTTGCATTAGTGTGGACGTAACATCTTTCTACCACACATTCAAAGCAATATGTTTTCATATTTATTTGGTGTGTCCTTTAAGCATGTCATTTCTAAACTCGGAAGGGATAACAATAAAGCTATGAGGCAATTGGAATCACGAAATTATTAAAACACTATTCGTCCCTACACATCTCAACAAAAAAGTTTCTAGAAAAAGATAGAAACTAGGCTTTTCGAGTATCAAAATGTGACCACATGATCAACCCTGCACTTAAATTCAAAGATATTTGGGATGAAAATGAGAAAACAAAAATGGAAATATATTCAACTTTGATTAATATGTTATTAACACTTGGTGGGTATTTTATATACATACACCCAAAAAAGGCCTATATACAATAGCATAAAATACATTATAAAAAAAAAAAAAAAAGGCTAAAGTAAAAACCTATTTCTTAACATTACATTGGAATTTTGAAATTCCATTAGCAAATGCGTTTATTGGTTTCTTAAAAATAGGAAATTAAAAAGGCAAATGAAAAATTACAAACATTAACAAAATGTATTATACTTCTTAACTACACTTCATTCATTAACCTTCTTAATTCCTTCTTCCTTTTTTTTTTCTTTTTTTTTTTTTTTGAAATTTTCGATTTTATTAGAATTACTGTTTTTCTTAATTCAATTGGACATTGAAATGGGTAGATGCCCTAATTTTCTTGTTTAATTTTGAAGAAATCCACAATCTCTCACCGGTTCCGGTCGCCGGAATCCTATTGGGAAGTCGACGTCGACGCGTCATCGCCGGTTAGATGGATTTTCAGCTTCTTCTTCAACATTTTCTTATACGATTCTGAATCTCCGCATCTTCTTCTCATCTCCACCACCACCAATTCGTCTGTTAACCGGAAAAGTTCTATTCCGATTACCAAAACACGATTCTTTGCATCCAATTCAAATCCAAACTCTTTCTGTTTCTTCACCTTTAAATCCTCAGCCTTGCCGAATTTCTCAATTTTTTCCACGATCTTCTCCGGTGACTCTGCCGATATGAATCGATCACTGTCATCCATAACGTTTTGTGAATTATCGAACAAACCAGACAGATTCAATCCAGATGAGAAAGATATAATGTCGAATGCATTCAAATCCGTCGATGGAGATTCGTCTTTCTCTTCTGATTTCATCTCGTAATTATCGTAGAAGTTGATCTCTGTATTTCCTCCTTTTCTGAACCATGGATCATTAAGAATTTCTTCGATGGTTATCCTCGAATCAGGATTCGTATCTAGAAGTCGCGACAGAAACCTCTTGAGATCCGACGACATCCATTTAGGGCACCGATATTCCCCCTTGTAAATCTTCTTATACATGGCCATGAGATTCGGATCGTTGAAGGGAAGGTAACCGGCGCTCAACACGAAAAGAATCACACCACATGACCACACATCAACCTTCGCACCGTCGTATCCCTTTTTGGACAAAATCTCCGGCGCGACATAGGCCGGAGTTCCACAAAGAGTGTGCAAAAGGCCATCGGCACGGATCTGTTCCGTAACCGCACTGAGACCAAAGTCAGAGACCTTAAGATTCCCGTTCTCATCGACGAGAAGATTCTCCGGCTTCAGATCGCGGTGGTAAATCCCACGCGTATGACAGAATCCAACGGCGGAGATCAGCTGGTGGAAGAATCTCCGGCTGAGATCTTCACTGAATCTGCCCTTGGCGATCTTAGCGAAAAGCTCGCCGCCTTTGACGAACTCCATAACGAAGTAGATCTTAGATTTGGTAGCGAGAACCTCATGGAGTTTAACGATGTTAGGATGACGGAGACGGCGCATAATGGCGATCTCTCGCTTAATGTTGAACATCAAGGTTGTGCCGTAGATCTTCTTCTTGTTGATAACCTTAACGGCGACGCTTTGGCCGGAGCGGAGGTCGCGAGCATGGTAGACCTTGGCAAAGGCGCCGCAGCCGAGGAGCTTGCCAAGCTCGTATTTGCCGAAGAGGGCATTGCTGTCGGGGGAAGATGGTTCGATCTCCGGCATGGGGCGGGGGAGGGCCAGAGATCGAGGGGGGGAAATGAAAGGAAAAGAGAAAGAAGATTGGTAGAAAAAACGAAGGTTTATTTGTAGAAATGATTATGAAGAGATGGGGAGAGAGAGAAAGAAAAGTAATTATAGAGAAGATTATGGAAGAATGCAAAAAATGGAGAAAATGGTATTCCACTATTTTTGAAATCGGATTCTTTTTGGTTTGTTATTAAATAATGATTTTTCTTTTTCTTTTTTATTTTGAGGATTTTACTGTTGGAATTACACCTTTGCTTTTCTCTTTTTTTCATGCAAAATTAATTCCTTTTTAACTTTACATTACTACCGAGTATATATATTTATTTAAATGGTTAAGAAAGCAATTTTACAATTTTTTTAAAAATATATTTCAATTTCTTTTTAAATATGTTATTTAAAGATTTGGTTGAAGGGGTACGTGTTTGATTGTGATTGGGTGAGAGAGGACACGTCTGTAAAGAGATGCCACGAAGGCGCCGTCCGCGGTTTGTTAAACTTTCAAAGCTTTTGACCGTTTGATTATTAATTGATGCTGCATATGAAACGACGACAAAACATGTCGTTTTCGTTTTAAAGTTGAAATTAAAACTCTTCCCTTCCTTTTCTTTTCTTCTTTTCTTCCTTTCTTCCTTTCTTCCTTTTGCCAAAATACAATTTTGCTTCTTTCAAATATCACAATTTTGTTTGTTTCTCAATACACTAAATTACTCTAATCTTTAAACTTCTAAAAAATTAAAATGACACTTGTTGCTATAATATTATTTTACTCCTTTTCTTCACTCTCTTTTAATCTAAAAAATAAGAAAATAAAAATGCATGCCTTACGTACATATATGGATTATAATCAAAATAAAAAGAATAATGAAAAATAAATTAGTGAATATCATCCTTACTTACTTCTCTATTTTTTACTCTTTATTATTTTGATATTCAAAACATTTTGTTTTCATTTCACTCTTTTATCATTTTATTATATTATTGTTTGTTTTTTAATAGATTATTTCTTAAAATAAATTTATCCTTATACTAGTTTTTTACACACTAGTAATTTATAGTTGTTTCTCCAAAAAAGATATTATCAGTTTCCATTCATAAAATAATTATAATTAAGAAAAACTTTTTTTAAGCTCAATGATATTTTAGAATTCTTTTAATGGTTCGTGGATATTTTAAACAAACCTTAGGAAGTTCTTAACAAATCTAAAGTTGTTTCAAGTATGTATTTGCCTCTCATGCATGTTATATTGTGATAACGGTGGAGTAGTTGCAAATTCTAAAGAACCTATAATTCATATACTTGACAAACATATTGAGCAAAAATATCATTTCACATTAGGGAGATCTGTACACTTGGGAGGTGTGTGATTGTCACTCAGGTAGCCTTGGTGGAAAGCCCTTGTTAATCCATTTATCAAGACCATCACTGCTAAAATGTTTGAGGGTCATCTAGGGAGTCGAGGTTTACAAGTTTTGTAAGCTAAGATAAGTGGGAGAAATATTGGGTATTATACATGATTTATGCCCTAGTTTATTGTGTTCATTTTTCTTAATCAAACTCGACTTTTGTAAGACCCCGAACTTTAGGAAGTGTAGATTTTTCAAAGAGCTTAAGAGGTTTGAAAGAAAGAAATTTTTTGTTTTAAGTATCAAAGAATAGCGCCTTAGGTGTTTTATGTTGAAGGTTGGTGAGAAAGAAGGGTCGTAGAGGTTGGGCGTTTTAGATAATTTCATAAAAGAGTTTCCCACAACTCACTTGGGCATTTGCACTCAAATTGGTCTTGAAAGTTCAAAAATTGAGTATAATTGAGTATAGTTTATTTTATTTAAAAAGACTTCTAGGCATTTTGGATATGAGAAAGTTGGTGTTTTAGATAAGAGAAGCCAACAAGGTCAGTTCACGAGTAAATCTAAGTAAGATGCACTCTCAAAAGGCTATAGAACGAATAGTTTGGCATTTTGTTATGAAAATTTGCGGTAAGAAAGTTAACACAATTTCTAGAAAATTTGTAGAAGGAAGTTTTGTCAAAAGAGTTATGAATTTTAAGTTATGACTTTTCTAAGTCAGGTTATGCAGTTTGAGCGAGAAACTATGTGAGATGGTCTTGGAAGATAGCCATGCGTTTAATGGACAATTATGTGGCATGGTTAGGGCAATCAGCTTAAGGATATAGTGAAGTGTGAAAGCTTTGTTAGCATGCATTTTGAGGTGTAAAAGTGAGGAGAAGGTGTCTTAATAAGATTTAAGGTAGATTTAAGTAAGGATGAGGTGTCAATGTAAATTCTTGCAATGGACTGTATAATTATGTTACTTCATATTCATTTTTCTCATAGTACACTCGTGCATTTTAAATAAAATTACTCCAAAAAATTTCCATTTTGAGTCTATTTTCTAAGTTGGGGCGTTGGTTTAATTTGAGAAAGGGAAAGCTGAGTTTAAGTTAAAAGAAGAGAGGAAGGTCATTCTCGGGTAAAAACTGAACAATCTTTACTCCGAGGAAATTACAGGACGCATTCGGTTGAATCCAAAGCTGAAATTTTGAGGTAAGAATATTAAGACATTTTACGACAACTGAAAATGTTTTCATTTGAGTTCTGAATTTTATGTTATAAGGCTCTAAAGAAGAAGTAGAGTTTTAGCCGAGAATGAAGTTTTTGACAGTAGAGGTTAGTGGTCGAGCCTAAGAAATTAGCATGACATGTTGCGCATGCGTTTTGGATTCAGAGGGGTTTTTTAGGCGTTTTTGGGGCTCTTTATGATGATTTGGGAAACTCTATGTAAAGTTTTGATATTTTTAGAATAAAAGAGACTTAATTGGAGTTATTTTCCATTATTTCAAAACAAGAGGAAATTGGGCAAGTTTGTCGACCAAGAGTTTGATCTACGATCTGTGAGTGAAAAATGAGTTTAACTAAAGTTATTTTAGCCTATGATTTATAAGTAATAAAATAATTTCTAATATGTTTTACAAGCTATTATTTAAGCATGCCTTTAAGTGAGCTTTATTTCTATTTATCAGCATGTTTATGAAAAGTGTTAAAGCATGTTATTTAGAAAAGTATTCTAAAGCATGAGTTTAGAAATGTTTTTAGTAAGCATGTATTTATAAGATTTACGAGCAATGATTTATGAAAAGCATGAGTTTAATAGAATGGTTTGAAAGAGAAAACTATGATACTCTATATACCGAGTTTTCGATGGTCAATGTGCACAATCAGAGGTATAGGGCTATGTCGATCACTTAAAATATGAATAACACAACAAAAAACTGAAACTGTTTACAACATATAGCAAAAATTTCAAATGATGCTATTGAGAGCTGACGAATTTTACTATATTTTGTAAATAATTTCAAAATATTGTTATTTTTTAAAAGAAAATTTGTAAAAAATAGAACATTTGACAAAATATTTACACTTTATAGAAAAATCAAATGTAATGAATTTTGTCATTTAGTGGTTTTGTTCTATGGTATGCAAATAGTTGGAAAATTGTATTGGATGATAAAAACATTTAGAAAAAAACAGTTCATGATAGCTCTTTTTTCATATTGCGAATGACAAATATAACAAGTAATTAATGATATCATAGAGCTATTAGAGAGTTATCAACTTTTGAATTTGCTACTTTTGTAATTTAGAAAATGGAGTGATATGAGTCCTATTGAAAAAGTTCCAATTTTTAAACTTTATAGTAAAAGTAGTAATGAATAAATAAAAAATCTTCTGTGTAAGTGAAGTTTGATGCAGAAATTGTTCAAAAACTTTAGTAGAAATAATCATAATGTTAAATTTATATTCACGTAGATCATGTTTTCATTGATATTTTCATATTTTCATGGATTCAATATCGATATAACCGGTGAATCAACATTTTCATTATTTCATAAAAAAATCTACGAAACATAGAAAATAAACATCAAAACTATCACTAATATAAAGTTATTTTAAAACTGTATGCTTTTATTATTTTTTACAAAAATATCCATTATAAATCAATATTGTATTGATATTTTTATCGAAAATTCTATAAAACAAAGAATTAGATGTTTCAGATATTTTTAACCTTGGAATAATTAACACTTAAATTTTATAGTCCATGGCAAAATTAATTGTGTACTAATATAATTTTGTCATTTATGATTTTTTGTCCAAAAATATAAATATAAATAGTTTGTTTCATTTTTATTATTATGAAATAAATCTTTTAGAGACCTTTGTTTTATGGACATATTATATTTTATGGAGTGAGCATCTAAACTAACATGTTTATTTGGTAGTATTGTAAGATGTCTCGATATCTAGAGATTTTCAGCATCCTAAGATGCCTGAACGAACGACATCTGAAGAATTTTAGATAACCTCCTGAAACATAGATTTTGAGATTCTCTAACGTATTTCATTTTACAATTTTGACATACATATTTTTTATCTTCATTTTCATTATATAATAAACCTAATTAACAAATAATAACATTCCAACCTTATATTACATAATAGATTGTGAAATAGAAATGAACAAAAATGTAAAGATGAGAAGGAGGGGAGTTTATAATTCATTCCATAAAAGAAAGAAAAAAACAAAAGAATCATAAAAGGTTAAAAAAGAAGAGGCAGTCCTCAACGCGCAAACACCAGATTTCAAATTTTCACCTTCACCTTCTTCTTCTTCTTCTTCACCTTCTTCTTCTTCTTCTTCTTCTTCTTCTTCTTCTTCTTCTTCTTCCTTTTAACTAATTTACTTACCTAATCAAACACTATATAATTAAATAACAATTTTATCTAACTTTCTACCTCAATATTACTATTTTAAATTCTCTTTCCCTTCATGATCTATTCTCCATATTCTTTTAACCTTTTAATAAACTTTTAAGATTATACGGCCACCATATTCATTTAGACTAGCTCTAGCTGCCCTAACAAATCTTGATGTTTGTTAGAGTACCAAACCTATTTCACTTAAATGCCTATTCTCTCCAAATCACTTATCATTCCCTTTTGAGTGGTCAATTGAGTTATTTATAAGTTTGTCTTTGATGAATGTCCAAAAGCTGTATATGTGATAATAAGGGAGTCGTTTTGAAAAGGGTTAGTGTTATGATAGTGTATGTATAGGAAAATGATAATATATGTTTGGGAGAAGAATTATGTAGTTAACGTTATGGTTTTTTTTTTTTTTAAATTATATTCTAAATCTAATAAACATTAAATTAAATATTTTATTTTATTTTCAAATTTTAGCTTAGAAATTGAAAGAACACCAAATTGTGGAAAGAAAAATGAATTTCTAGGAATGAACGTTTATAATTTAAGAACTAATTTTAGTAAATACATTTCATTTGCTAAACTCGGACAAAGAAGAGATTTCTCACTTTCATTCAATCAATAACAAACATAATTATTAATTATAAGTTATAACAAAGGTCTCCTACTCCTATAAACCCATAAAGAAAATTAGTTATACATTCATCCATTATACTGAACAAACCAAAAAACAGCACATTATGCAACTTCAAAATTTCATAATCGGAACAAAATCTCATCCCAAAAACATGGCTCCACTCTATTTTTTTTTTTAAAAAAAAAGGCTTCTAATTCACAAACAAAATTGCCAAGAAAGTCCCATTTAACCTCAAATTCAAATCCCACTTGGACAGTCCCAAAACGGAGAGTGAGAAAGAATCGAAGCGAGGGGTAACAAATCTGCTTTCACGAAGGCCACTGCTACCACTTGGTCTCAAACTTATCACCGTCTGATTTGTCTGCATAACTTCAGTGATGCAATATGATTGTTGAGCAGAACAAAAAGGGGATGGGAGAAGAAATAAAGGTAGTTTTAGAAAGAGAAAGAGAAAGAGAGAAACGATGGAGGCAAAGAAAAAAGAAAGGATTGAAAATGGAAGATGTTGGATTTCAAAGATTAATTTCGATAGATAGAGACAAAGTGGGATTATTCTATCTTTACCTTCGTCGCTCTTTGTATCCATTCGCAGTCCCAAAGAGAAAATGGAGTGAGTAAAATGGGAATATTTGTAGGGAAAAATGAAGGCATAAACGGTGAAAGAGAAAGAAGACGAGATTGAATGGAGAAGGGAGTGATGCATAAAATCGAGAAGGATTACCATGGTTTTAGGGAGTGTAATGCACAGTAAAAGGTAGTATGAAAAGGATTTTGGGGATTATGAAAACTCTAGCTAATACTAGAGTTTCCATAAATTGGACCCCAATCAAGGGTTGGGGTTAGGGTTATGATAACCCAATCCCACAGTGATAATCTGGAGCCCAAATAGCTTCTAAAAGATGTATTAAGAAAATATTTTGGGCATGAAATTGTTGGAGTATCCACTCCATGTTCATGTTCACGTTCACGCATGGTTGCTTTTTAAAAGTACTATCTACTTAATTTTAGTCTACCCCTGCACTTTTAAACATGGCCTCAATAAGAACAAAAACAACAGAAAAAGATGCAAAAACAATCCTTGAACTATGAGGCTATTTACCATTAATTACACTCTACCTGATCTCTTATTAAATTAATTAGTTTTTATTTTGTAATATTATTTGTGGTTTCTCTTTCCACTCTCTCCTTTTGTCCTTCCCAATCTCTCCAGGAGGATATAAATTGAAATCAAAATTATTAAATTTTGGTTGAGCCTTGAAGTGCACTCAAACCCCATCCATCATCACATCATTTGAATTATCAAACCCCATTCTTAAGAATCTAATGAAAGTGGAGGTGTACTAGATGGATTACTTTCTTTATTATCAATTGATTTTTATTAAAAGTAAAAATGAAAATTATTATATAGTATAATTGAGATAATAGGATAGGATAAACGTTTCTGCAATTAATTTTTCTAAAATAATATTTTAAACTTCATTTCATATTGAGAATATAATATTATAACGTAAACTTCCATGTGCATGATTATGATTAATTTAAACACCTAAAAAAGAAACAAAAGCCAACCCTTTCACCGACAATATTATTCTTTAATCGTTTTTTCTTTTTTTTTGGGTTGATTTTATTGAATTTTTCTTCTAAACAATATTAATTAATCTTTGTTTTTTAAGTATATATATGTCTGTCAATTAGTCGTCTTTAATTTGTTATAATTCTTTCCACATGCTTCTACTAATGTCACACACACCAACATATATAATCATTTATTTGAATCTTAAATTTTGTCAATTTCAGTTCATACAACTTTAACCCACAATTTTAATTGACTCCAAATTTTGTCAATATATATATATATATATATATATATATATATATTTGCCCTACAAAAATCTATAGTAATTATTATTATTTTATTTTTGAAAAGAATTATTCTATTAGATCATGGTTATAGGTTTGTCACTCATTGAATGGCTGGATTGGGTAATTAATATGTTAATTAGTGAAAATATTAATGGAGTTTGAAGAGACTTTCAACTTTTAAACACAAATTTTTGGAAGAAAAATGTATTTTAGTTAAACTTAAACTTGAGAACAAGTGTTGCTGTTTGTTCATTCAATTTCTTATAACTTATCAACTAATTTTGAGTGAAAGAAAATATCCAAACATTTTCATAAACTCATAAATTTAAATAAAATAAAGTTAATAAACTGATTTTTTGTTTGCGAACTAAAATAATAATCTTCAGGTTGATATCCAGGTGTCTCAACACCCTTCTGCCAACGTAATTAAAATAAAGAAAACACACAACATAGGAATTGAAATATAAAAATAAAAGAAATGAAAAGGTGTGGAATCACACGGGAGGGTGTGGGTGTGTGTACCTCTAAAATTAGTTCAACACCTCTCCACCTACCTCTACCTCTAATCTTACCTATATTTACTTATTCTTCTTCTTTTTTTTACCCTTAATATTAGGGTTATCACGCTTAATTATTATTATTTTTCATTTCAAAACCCAAATCCTCACCTTCCATAAATCATTCCATCTCCTTTTAAATTTTCTTTCAAAATGCTGCCTCCACCCTCCAATCATTCAATTCACACCTACCAAATATATTTTATTATTAATATAAACAAACTAATTCTAACTCACTTATAAATTGTATCCATTTAGGGATTTAGTTCCAACAACAATATATTCAAAGACTCATTTATTATCTCTAAACTACTAATTAACCATTGCTAGGGCACAAATAAAGGTGAAAGTGCATAGACAAAGGTTGTGTAGGGTAGAGTTGTGAGGGAGGCACCACAAAGCGCGTGAGGAGAGGAGAGACGAAGCATGGTGGTGGTGGTTGTGCTGGTTGATATATATATATATACCTACGTTCTCCAACCTGCTTCATGCTGATCACTACTACTACTTTCCTTCTATTTTCCTAATATATATGCTTAACACACTGTGAGTCTGTGATATTATTCCATATAATGTAAATGCATGTTAGGAGAGGGGGAGGCAACACACACTTTTATATCTGTTGCCTGATTATTATTATTTTGTGGTTACGAAACAGATCATATGCATGTACATGAGGAGAGGCCCCCCTTATACAAAGATAATGCCGCCCTTCCTTCCACTCTTCATCTTATTTTATTCTTCCATTACTTTTTATATATATACATATATATGCCATCAATAATTCATTCTCCTCCACACAAACCCCTTCTACAATCATTTATAAATTTTAGATTAATGCTCATATTTTCATATTAATGAAAGTGTTTTTATTTCAAATTATTAAATGTTATACATGCCTTCAAAATTCTGTTTAATTTAGAATTCATGACAGTAATGTACAAAAATAATCGGAGTGTAAAGATGCGAGCAACAAGATGCATAAGAAAATAAGAATTTTGAATTTTGATGGATCAACTTACAAGCTTAAAGTTAATATGATGCTACATAAAACATGTTGAATTGAATACACTCTAAACGTAAGCAAAAAAGTTAGTTTTCATTTGTTGGTAAAGAGATATCAAATAATGAATTAGGAAGTCAAAAAGAATAAGTCATCCGTGAAAATCTCCATGAATAATAATAATATGACAATAGAAAACAAAGGAAAATTTAAACGAAAAACGGAATATTACAAAATACATAGACGGAAAGAAGATTAAAAAACAAGCAAATAAAGGGAGAATCAAATGAAAGGAAAGAAAATAAAAAAAAAAGAAGAAAAACAAACTAACTTGTGGAGTAAATTTAGTTATTCGATGTCTAAGATTCGAATGAAAGAAGTTCTTTCAAACACTCTTAAAATACAAAACGGTAAATTCCATGGAAGGGAATATAGTGAAATTCAAAGCATGGGCCTTTAGTATAAATGTGGAAAATAAACTGAACAGTAATAAAATATTTGTTGTAAATATAGCAAATGATATTCAATAATTTTATTAAAAGTAAAGTATGCTCGTCAATAGCTTTTATTAACTATTATTAATAAAAGCTATAAACTACTATAACATTTCTCCAAATTGAAAATTATCTATTAGTGATAACAACTTATAACATCTATCCATTGCTATTATTGATAGCTTTCAATTCATGAAGATAGGGAAGAAGCACTTATAAAGCTAATCATACCTATCAACAATGACTTTTTGCATTAGAAAATCATAAAGAAGTATAGGAAACAGTCCATTTTCAAATTGAAAGACTGATAGAATTTAATCACAAAGTGTTATTAGTTTCCAACATATCATCATATACAATATTTTAAACAAAACTAATCATCCACAACCTATTCAAGGGCCATTTTAATGAAAACTAACTACTGAGCCCAGAACTTTTCAAAATTCTAGAGTTTTAACGCACTTTCTACACTTCTCACCCTCGAGATAACACTACAACCTTCAAGGAAAGAAAACCCCCAAATGCTGCCTGGTACTTCTAACATATTCTAGAATTTGTCAAGATGTGTTATGCCATTTTTTTTCTCTTTCTGTAAATTAACACGTCACCATGTCAGAGTCTGCTTCTTGGGCTATGCTCATATACTAACAGAAAGATGTCTTTTCAATGGTTAAAAGAAGATATAAATCACAATCTGGGAACCAAGCAATTTCTTTATACATAGGCTAGCTTGTGGGTAATTACGAGACTATCTCGTGGTAATCCAGTGGATAAAATAATATAACGTTCATATGAAGACTAAGTAAAGCACAACAACACGATTAAACCAAATAAAGTAAAATTGACAGTCCTAAAACATCTACATGAAAATTCCCAATATCCTAGACAAAGAACAATATGTTTATCAAACAACTACAGTCCCTTCAAGTATCTTGTACATCTTCAAGCACTCCCCTCGTTTGGCACCTGAGATGTGCACATCATTGTGATGTCCTGTGTCTGAGTGTAAGACAATTGCTAATGTCGAGTTCACAAAGGATGAAGGGTAAAGTTAAGAGAACAAAACCTTTGAAGAACTTTTGACGTGCTTTTTTTGTCGCAATTTCTACGGGAAAACCATTTTATCTATCCAGAAATTGGATTTATTATATATATCAAAGATACACCTTTTGCCTACCTACTGACAATCCAGTTACTTGCAGGGTTCAATTCACTGCACAAAATATCAACAGATATGATAGAAGGGGCAGCAACATAATATGTAAACAAGCACACACATCTTTGAGTAGAAATAACAAATGAAAATTTACCCTCATGAACAAACAAGCTACGTTATAAACATGATCTTCTTTCGTTTGAACAAACAATCCAGATCTAGCATTTACTTAGATGTCAACTTTCACAAGAAACACAACGTTATGTCTTTCTCATCCTTTTAGCAAAGACCAGTCGTAGTGAACAAAATTCGTAGCTGAATTGATTATCCATCACCTATTAGAAGGAAATAAATATGTTTCCAAAATTGGGTCATAACTCATAAGAGAAAATTAGCATTGGTTACAGGGCATAGAATTCCATAACGAAGATAAAAAAGAATAATCCAATCACATTGTAACTAAAGAACAATTAACTCTGATAAATGCAATTCTACCACAACTATGTGATGCAAATAGAAAATACAACCTCATATTATGTTAAATAAATTTGAATTTTACTCTTTTTCCTACATGGAGAGGTGTACAACTCAAAAGGCAAGGAACAGGTCCAGAAAATAGACTGCAATAATTTATTCGTTTTTCCAGAATAACCTTCTTTTCTAATTGCAACTTCAAAAGTTGGGGCCTTGCACCGGATCTCAAATGTAGGTTACTCTTACAATTTGAATCCAGTTTGAAGACCAAAGATTCAAACCTATATGTCAACATAATTTCTAATACTTCTGCGCAACAAATAGTTCCTCTTCAACAAAGAGTGATTGTTATATTTCTCAACTATAGATATAATTTAAAGGAAAACGTAAACCACAATGGTGAAAATATCATGTTCCTATCCCAAATACAATTAAACCAGTTCCTTCAGAACGCCACCAACCAGAAAAACAAACTCCATCAAACAGCAGACCCATGGACATCGAAATCTCAGGTTTGAAATGATTGATTTCAAGATAGTTGTTCAAAAAAGAAAAAATATCATACTAGTTTCCTACAGCTAAGATTCACACTCTTCTGAAGAACAACGAAAGACGGAAAAGGAGAGACGGATTTCGAAAATCAATAAAGCATAGAAAATTCATAAGCAGAAAAAGTTAAGGAGAGGGCGGGGGGAAGCCTTCAGAAAAGCATCATCACGAGGCTTCGGAGGGAGCGAAGGAGGAAAGCAACGGAGAAGAGATGGCACGGAGAAGAGAGAGGGAAGAGCGAAAATGCGAGCAGCAATTGTAGAAGATTCAGATTGAAAACTATATAATTACTGTTGTAATATGCCATCAGGTTTCCCTCAGGTTTTGGCAATCCACATGTGAAATCGCCGCTTCAAGAGCATTTCGATGGCAATTCTCTCTCTCTTCCGACGCCGGAACCCTAACATACGTTGCCACCGTTCGCACCCTTTCCATCCTCAAAAGGGTTTTTGGGTTTGGATGGTTTGGTACGGACAGATTCCTCATTCCCCATTTTATTTATACGATGCCTAAAATAATTACGGAAAGACCATACACGAAAAATGAAAAAAGAAAATCAATTAAACTTCAAATTTTGTTAATTTCAAATATCTCAATATCAATCAAAATATACCAAAAATTTCATCCATTCTCATACTGAATGACTCCCAATGTTCTTACCTTCCTTTATTATCTAACTTACACTTATCACTCAAACTCAATCCAGAATAACTTGGTTCATCCGGTATCTTTCTTCAATAACCAGACTCTCTACAATCAAATAAGTCCTGAAACGCCTAACCTACACCCAAATCTAACTCTTCCTCAACTTAGACTAAAGATTCCAATTGAACATGATAATGATACAAAACAACAAACAAAGATTACGATACTAAAAAGCTTTATAACAAATAAGGGTAGATACTAGGTATCACAATCTTCCTCCTAATCCTACTCTCAATGTTTATTGTTATTATAATCTCAATTATTGTTGATCTACAATAATTTTTCATCCTGCCAATGTTTTTTAAATAGTCACTCAATCCTAAGATTGTATTGGAAAAAAAAAATTTGAAGTTAGATTTTTTGGCGTTGTAGACTTAAAGTTAACTATTTTTATTCTTACACTACTACTTTTCCAAGTTTTGACTTTTATTTTATTTAGTTCAAGTTTTAAAATGCTATAATTTTTTTTATTAGATTGCTGACATTTGTTTTAAGATTTACACTTGTTCACACAAGATTTTTTGGATAAATTTAATTCGTGAAGTTGAACTTGTGTTTCTTTATATTGTGTTTGTGTTGATTCGATCGATGTCGATTGAAATGCTTGATTTGAATAAGCAGATCACGTGATGTTCTTAAAGTTGGATGGTCGGCTTTAGGAGTCTTCTAGCTCTTAGGAGAATTCTTCTAAAGCTTCTCAAGTAAAAAAATTTACAACCTCGTAAACGAAAAGAACTCCTCTATTTATAGGACTGACTTTATGAGCTTGGACCTAGTTAGTCTATGGACCAAACCCATGAGACCAACAACATAAATTTTTTTCATTGTTGATTAAGAAATTTCAAAGGTCATCACAACAAAATGATGATATTCATAATTTAATAGGGTTTGAGTAGTCAAATTTTCTCATATTCAACTCAATTCAAGTCCCCGATGTAAAAATTGGGCCAAATAAATAATGGACCTAGGCCTACCAAAAATGAGCCCAAGTTCAAGCCCAATAGAAAAATGGGCTCAAGTTGACCGAGCACAATAGAAAAATGTGCTCAAACCTACTTGAAGCTTATGAAAATTCTCTATAAATAGGGACATTCCTATTCATTTTAAAGACATTTGGTTGAAAGAGGAAGTGAAGTTTTGAAGAATTAAAAACTTAATCTTCTAAAAGCTCTCAAGATATGCAAGTTTTTATCAATATCAAGATCAACATCTTTTGAAAGATTGAGGATTTGGAAGATTAAAATTCCGTGCTAAATTGAAACAAAACTCAAAACTTAAAAAATATAATAATTTGAAATACATGAACTAAGTTGAAATCAAAATTTAACTTAAAAAAGTTAAAAGAACAAAAGAAAAATGTTACTAATTGTATTATATATATCATATCGGTCGTTAATGGAGAGTATTGTGGTAGTTAGGTTGAATGTCTAAAAAAAAGTTCCAATCTTTAATACAATCTTTGAAGTTGAGTAATAGGTTTACCTTTTCCCCTTTTTTATGAATTTTAAAATAAACTAAGGAGATTAAATATATGTGTATATTTTGGAGGAAATTAGAATTTATGTTATTAGGATGTGTGAAAAAAGAAAGTATTAATTATTAGTTTTTTATTCCACTAATCAATAATAATAACAACGATAATAGTGAAAAGTACATGGTTATTTATTCATCCACATCTTTCTTAACCTTGGAGGAGACAAAAGTACAGAGAGCGTAATGAATCTAATAAAATGTACTAAAGAAAGAAATAGAACACATAACCAATTAAAACCTCAAACACATTACAAAAGTTAAAAAAAAAAAAAACAAAAAACTACAAATTATTAATTAATTTACTTGTGTTGAAAGTTTGGAGTAAAAGCTTGATTATGGGAAGAGAATAAGTCCTTACAAAGCTCTCCATAAAATCTAGACACCAAATCAACAAAAACAGGGCACTTCAACTTCCTCCAACAATACAAAAGCTCTTCCACATCCATCAAATCCCTCACTTTCCCTTCTTCGATTATCATTTCCACAAGATAGTTCTCAAAGCTCCTACAAGCATCTTCCACCTCCTCCCTCTCCTCCCACGATGCTGCCACCTTCGTTCGTCTCCTAATCAACGGAGATGGAAATAGCAGCTTTTCTCTAGATTCATTGTCTGAGCCTACGCTTTCACTTGATTTCAACTCTCTTACTCTTTCCATCTTCCCTACTCTTCGTAGCCACCGGAGCCAGGACCAAGTCTTTCGTCGAGGCTTGGATATGGCTCTGGAGCTGCGTCGAGCCCAAAATGATTTGATGGAGAAGGGCTTCTTCATTGGGAATTTGAAGAGATGAAGGAGCTTTGAACATGGCTTTGAAAGCTTGGATTTGAAGGAAACTAGGCCAACTTCCACTTTCATGCCTTAAATGATTTTAGTTAAAGAGTGTTGTTGAAGAAATTTGGATTGTTAGGTCATTTTTGTAACAAAAGGAGAGAGATATACATATGAAGGAGAAGGAGAGATTTGTTAAGGAAAAATTAGAAGAAACCTTTGTGGGGTTCACGTTGTTGCAAGTCAAAAGGAAAGTGGCATCCCATCAAAACTGCCTTCAACTTCTATTTATATCTCTCTCCCCTTCTTTCCACTATTTTTTAAAATTTATCATAAGTCACTTTTTTTTTCTATTAAAAAAAATAAGAGTCTCTAAAAAAATCATCATTAAATCGAAATATTGGTGAGTATACTTTAAAAAAAAATTAGAATTTAACATTTCTAATTTTAAAACTATAACTATGTTAGTTGTTATAGTTTGATAAAACCTTACATTAAATAGTTTGATAATTTCATGATAATATAATTTTATGACAATTATAAACTTTAAAATTAATAGGTGCTTTTCAATAAAGAAAACAAAAACTAAATGCTCTGTCTTGAAATATTTTAAAAACACCTAGTTTTGGCTTTTCTTACCCCCCAAAAAAACCCTATAAAATGGGTCTAATTTAATTCATCCCATGGGCCATGTCTCATCGTTGTCTTACTTGTCTTATTTTATTTTTGTAATATTGGTTCATAAAAAAGTTTATCTCATTCAATCAATATTTTCTTAATATACCTTGAATACATGGCATACCCTCCAAAAATAACACTTAATTAAAAGGGAAAAAAAAAAAGTTCGAACAAATTACCTAATTGAGAATTTAAAAAGGAAAAAAAGTTGATAATTCCCTTTTTAAGATCCCATAATTTATATTTACTTTTTATCTTTGAAAGTGCGGAAACTTTTTTTTCTTAATTAATGATGAAAAATGATTGGTTGTGTTTCATAATAATAATAATAATAAAAATGTTTATTTTGAAGAAGTTTGTGTAGAATATAATATTTATTGTTAACTCTTGCTATAAAAATATAGTTAATTATTGTTAACTACTAACCTTAAATTAGAGAGCATGCCCTGTTTTTAGGTTTGGATTATAGTGGCAAAAGGTAATTTGGCTGTGTTGCTACCTAACATTAATGGATTATAAACTCTCTCTCTTTTCTTTTCTTTTTCTTTTTTTTTTTGTCTGATTTACCTAATCTCTCTTTCTTCCAACCCCTAAAAAATATTTTAAAATAATAGTTAATTTGAGAATACAAAATTAAAAAATAAAGAATCACCTAACTATGAAAATATGATTTTTAAACCACTCACCATTCTAATTATTTCTTTTGATATTTATGGTGCGACTCTTGAGTATGTTGAGGCCACTCTTAAAATTGTAACTTGAGTTTTCATGGATGGGCTATTTACATGAACTATTATTGTTTTTATTGTCTATGAACCTTCAAAGTTTGAATAAATAAAACACTTGCTACCGATTTATAGATACAGGAATCACATAGGAGACTCACACCCATCATTCGCAATGTGATAACTATACTACACCCTAAAACTTATATGGAAAATTCTCTAAATTAAGTGATCATAGATAGGGATTTGCAAACAAATATAACACTGTTTCTTAAAGGAGGTAGGCACCTTCATCTTGAAAACCAAGCACACACTGTACATACAAGGCAAAAACATTATCATTTTTCATTTCATTTTCATCCAAATAACTCTCCCATATTTTATACCTTCATCCTCTTCTCTATGGGATTCTGACACCAAAGCTTCCACTATTTACAATCAGCTCTTTAGCTCCCACATTTCTACAATCCACCTTCAAGGATAACATTTCATTTTTCATGTTCTCCTTCCAACATCTTGCCATCTAATATCCTCGTTTCTCCTCGTTCTTGCTACATCACTACTTCGGTTCCCAATCGGTTGCCTACTCGAGACCCTTTTGCTCGAAGAAACCTCACAAGGTGCTTGAAAGCCTATACTTTCGACTGCTCCAACTGTCTTGAATAACCGTCTTCTATTCACTTCCTCCACTAACGAACGATGCAGCAATTGGCTATGTACATCTACTAGTGATCTGTTCCTAGTTAATTTACGACCATCTGTTCCTTTCTTGTCTTTGCGACCAGAGGCAACTCCTTGAGACGACCCTGCTATCGCACATTGGCTCTGCTTGTATAGAAGTTGAGCCAAAAAATCCTTGCTTTTGCGGTTCTCAATAGGACAAAATCTTGAGGAATTGTGAATCTTATTGATGTTGTTATGTTGATCTGTCTGGACTGAACTCATGCTGGTCTCATACTCGTCGCTGCTGATGTAATTCAAGTTGGAGTATTTTCCCGACGCTGATGAGCATTGTGAACTGCTATCATCAAGCGTATCATCTGAAAATAGTGGTTGTGGCACGTGTCAATCAAATATGGCTTGAGCATATTGTCCGTAGTATAAGAGAGAGATTCATTTTTAATGGCATCAGAACCAGTAAAAAGGAAACTCGGGCCATACCTGGGAACCAACTAAAACCATTTGAAATGTTTTGGTTTGTTCTTGGGGAGGAGATAAGACCCAAAGTTGTTGCTTGGGACGACGAGGAGATCGAGCGGAAAGTATGATGAGATACATTATCATCTTCTTCTGCACAGCTGAAGCCGAGGCTATGGTTGGTTAACTCACTTCTATTCCAGTTTGGAACCAGAGCCGATATCTCACCTTCAATCATGTCCGCAATTTCAAACGGCTCCCAATCAGAGATCTCCAATTCTTTCACCATCTCCATTGCCACATCTAATGCTGTGTCATTAACTATGTCGAAAGGGAAGTATATGTTTCTAAGCGAGCCTACAGACAGGTCAATTATGAAGCAAATGCATCAGGTTTCAGTTGTAAAATGTCAATACAGTTGAGTGAGAAAATGCGAGAAGTGTTACCATCTTTATCGGCAGTCTGAACTCTAAGAAAGAGGGTATCGTCTTCGGGGTTCAGCTTTCCCGTGATCGTCATGTTGGTCCTGCTTAAACCTTCACTCAAGTGAAAATTCTCCATTTCTTTGGCATTTAGAAATGGCTTCTGGTTTTGAGTCCTCCCCACCGATGAAGGTCTATTTCCATCAACTTTGAGAAAAGAATCAGCCAAGAGTTCCTTCGCAGACGCCCTCATCGAAACTGGTACCAAGCATTTCTTAATAAATCTCTGCGCATCCACATCTTGAATCTTGTATAATGCTGCTGGTAGCTTCCCCTGCACAAAGAAAGTGTAGTGTAGGTATTAGATACTTGATCCCTTCCAAGACGTACATCAACTTTCGACTCTTGATTCATGTTCTCTCACCGACGTGACTTTCTTGTAAATTTGTGCAGGATTAGAACATTCGCTATAAGGGTACTCCGAAGTAAGCATCTCTAGGACACACATGCCAAACGAGTAGACATCAACTAGCTCATTGTAATTCTCCTCGTATAATTCCGGTGCCATAAACTCCGGTGTGCCTGGAAACAAACCAAAAGAATACAAGAGCTCTAGATTAATTTTTAGTTAGAAAACATTAGAATCCATCAGACTTTGGTAATGGAATAATGATGGATCCAAACCTATAACACTGTGAGCAGATCTGGAACCATGAAGTATAGCTGCAAGCCCCAAGTCACCAATCTTGACTTGCCCAAGATGGCCATTCACAAAGATATTATCACACTTCAGATCTCTGTGTATTATTGGAGGGTCGTGTTCGTGCAAATAAATGAGTCCCTGCAGAATCTGCCTCGCCCAGCTCTTAATGGCTCTGATATCAACTCGCCTATATTTCTTTCCGTATCTGCCCAAGAAACAAGGACGTTATTGACCATCAGATTAAACTACACTTTCATTACAGTAAAGAGTGTGGATCAAAACTTACTCTCTGAGCGTTCCAGAAGTAAACAGTTCAGTAATGAAGTTGAAGGTTTTTTTATCAACATCAATCCATGAGGTGTAGAATCGCATGATCGATTCGTGCTTAAGCGTGCTAAGTAGATGAACCTCTGAATACAGCCGTTGCAAATCCTCGGGCGATCGGAGGACCTCGTTGAGTTTCACCTGACTCCACGCCACCTCTATTCCAAGAAACTCATCAATGGCTTTGTACACTGTCTTCATGGCCCCTTTTCCCAAAACTTCTTCGAACTGTAATACATGTCTATGCAATTATCAGCAAAAAACACTAAACCAACAGTTGCCCCATTCTTGCTTCAAAAGTTCATTCAGCTTGTTACATCAATATTTATTCCTTTAAAATATAATTAGAAAAATCCAAGTCCCATTTAAAAAATTAAGCTTATAAATACTATTTCCAGTGGATTTCTTTGTTTTGTTATCTACTTTCAATGATGGTTCTCAAAGTTAAAAGTAGCTTTTAAAAAATATGTTTTTGGGATTTGGGATTTGGCTAGGACTTCAATTAGTACTTTAAGAAAGCTGAAAATTATTGAAAAGAAATTGTGAGAAAACAAACACACTCTTCAAAAGCTAAATGAATTGTCAAACAAGCGAGTTCCATAACTGACTTTTTCCCCTTACAAAACCAGAACAAGGGAGGAGCTATTTTTGAAGCACTTCAGTTCATCACTTCCAACAAAAGCAACAAGTTGTTCTCACTTAAAGCAGGAAACCACTAAAGCCTTCTCCAACAATTTAAAAAGTTACATAAAAAGAAAGCACTTAGATTCAAAAGAGCTTAAGCAATCATCAAAGACCTTAAAATATTCCCAACACAGAAACTATAAACTAATCATCATCAAAAAATGATTAAACAAACCCAATTACTTTACAAAACCACAATCCAAGTTCCATGCAGAAACGAAAACCAAAAAAGGCAGCACAAGCAAGTTGCACATATAATAAAAAAAACCCCATATGTATTATTAGATATTCAGATTCTCACAAAGACTTTGCTCCCTTCGATCAAAACTGCGAATAAACTATTAAACAAACAACCACCACTACGTAATACAAGCATTAATTAAACACAAAGTCAATTAGAGGGAAAAAATGGATTGGAGATCTGAAAACCAAAGAAGATTGAGCAAAATTACTTACACGGCCGTAACGACATGTCGGATCGGTCTCAACGTACCCAAATTCTGATTTGCAATCATGGAGGTTGCTGCTGGGACTCCCAGCTCGAGTATTCTTAAACATAATGGACGAACAAACAGAGGGTTTGATAGAAAGAAGGAAAAAACGGAAAACGAAAAAAAGAAAGAAAAAAAGGCGATAATCAAATCGAGGGCAGCGGTGGCGGCGAAGGCGGCGGAAGGATGAACTAAATGCCCGGCTTTCCGTCGTGATTCTCGTAAGAAAAGTGGCGGAATAAAACCCAAAAAAGCCTTGAATAATCAATTCTAAGCATAATACATCCCATCCCAACCGCCGTACTGGAGCGTTCGAAGTTTCCAATCTTCAAAACCATTTAGGTCGAAAGGTTCCAGTTCTGTAATATGTATAAAAACCCAACAACAGTATTATGGTTTGGGTGGGTTGTGTTTGGCAAGTGAGAAAGATGAAATTAAGATGGAAAAGAAAGATCAAAATGAGAAATTAAAGAGAACCCAGATGGAATAATTGGGAACTGTTTGTTGGGTGTTTCTGTATTTAAAGAAAAGCACTAGGGAACTTGAAGAATTCTGGCCATGTTTGGATGAAAGTACCTGCGGGCTGAGAAAATGAGAAAGAAATGAAGAAGAAGAAGATGAAAGAGCAGAGGAGACGAAAAACAGAGATGGAGAATTTTGAAACGGAAACAGGAAAACAAAAATCAGATCAAACAACAAATTGTGGGGAATTATTCAAAATTCGGAGTTTTATTTTATTTTATTGAGAGTCGTGGTAATATAGAGACAGAGATATTAGAGATGAAGACGGAGATGAAACGGAATGACACCGCCAGTGAACAAGACGCAATGGGGGGACCCATAAAACTATTATTACTTTTAAAACAATTTCTTTCAAGGACGAATCAACTTGGAACAAAAGAACGAATCCACCCATCCGCGAATCTCACCAAGATTGTTGAATGTTCAAATCTTCTTTTAACTGTGTCACATAGTTACATTCAGATGATTACTGAATTAGTTTTGACATAAGAAACACATTCAAATAATGGCAATGACTTTGATAACTGTCACAAATCCCATAAAAATAATGTTTTCTTCTTAGTAATTAACCATAATCTCACACTTAAGTCACAAGCAACGGATTCAATCCTTACCTTACCATATTGCATGTTGTCCATTGATCTCTTTTCACTCTTTTTTTTTTTACAACTGACATGCCATTGTTAAGTTAATCTTTTTAAATGTTTTTTTACCAAAAGTATGTAAGTAAGCACAACTAAAGTATCGTAGGAGCAACCAATAAATTTGTGATAATTTGGTTTACAGAATTTTGAAATTCTGTAAATTAAATTATATGTATGTATGTATACATATATTAAAACTATGTTGGAAATGGGACGTGGAATGAGTGTGTGAAGAAGTAGCAGAAGCCCAACGTTGGAGCCTCTACTTTAATATTATTTCAATTCTCAATATTTTTCCAAGTCTTATCAACCTTTTACTCCACCAATTCTTTTCAAATATGGATCAAAAGTTACATACCAAATAGACACTCCATGCTTTTATGAAATTCAGTGTCTACATCATAAATTACTAAAAATTGATATCCAACTTTATAAATTTTATTTTGGTTGAAACTAAATTGTTACAATAAATAACTAAATTCTTATATATCAAAATTTAAATAATTTCTTTTCATTAAATCATTACACAATAAACTAATACAATTGTCCAAGTAGAAAATAGCATTTTGTTACCATATAAACCAAGGGCTTGATTAAACCACCAACTGACATTTTTTTTCCTCAAAATAAATAAATAAATAATAAACTTAAAATTTGTATAAACTTAGAAACTAAAATAATTCAAAAACTCTAACTATAGAAGCTAAAGCTTTGTCTGATTTCAATTTCCTTTTTAATTCTGGCTTATTAACACACTGTTACACTTTAAATGTTTTTTTTTTTCTATTTACTATTTAGAAACATTTTCAAAATCTAATGCCATTCATTCATTTTTAATTTCAACTTACAACACAATTATATTTATAAAAAAATATGAAACCATATTAATATAAAATTTTAAGGGAATTAACAAGTTTTAAACCCAAATTAGTATAAAATGTGGCTCAAATTGGAATTTTTAAATCACAAATCAAATATTGACTTTGCAAACTAAACTTATAAGATTATAATAATTTAAATGGTAATGATAAGAAAAAGTTAATTTAATAAACAATTCAATCTCAACAATTTAAAATTTAAAATGATTTAGCCAATATTGAATGTAAAATATTATTAAGACTTAGTTAATTTCTATGGACAAGCTGATTACATACTAAATTAAGTGTCATAATAACTAATAACAAGATTTGATTTTGATTGAAATTTTCACATCATGAATTAAATTGATTTAAAAGTTTAGATTGATTGTCCCCATTTGTTCATTTCATGTAAGGTAACAATTGGTTATCTCAATTCGATTGTGGCATCTGCAAGACATTTTCTTTCACATCCATGACATGCATATATTCTGGAAGACAGAGTTTTCAAATCAAAACAATCAAAACTTAGCCCTGGTAAAAAAAAAACAATGAGGGAATGGTATAAAGTTAAAAATGAGTGATTAAAATTGATAGACGTAAGTTAAAAGGTAAAATGAAGAGTGGAGATGACATGGATGTTTGACATTTTATTTGATGCCAGATCAGCCAAGGGTTTAGGGAGTAGTGATGAGTGGATATCTCCAATATGAACCACCTAGGATGGTTCTTCCATCAAATCTACTTTTTTTTGTTTCTATTTCTCTTTTCTTTTGCATTTCAATTGCCAACTGTCCCCACTCAATCACTCTTTCAGATAAGATGGTATTTTCTTTTTTCTTTTTCCTTCAGGATAAGACATTTATGTGTTTGAATATTTGTCTTTTTTATTTTAATAAATAAAAAAAAAAAAGCAGAAGAAGAAGAAAAATGTTGAATATTTTATTTTTCTTATGCATATATAATTTTATCTCTATGACAAAGTATGAAAGAAGAGAAAAAAAAAACAACAAAAACAAGAAGCTCCCATCAATTTTCACCTCCCTACCATCATATTTGTCTTAACTACCTATGAACTAATAATAATAATAAATGTGAATGATGTTTGCGTAATTATCTTTTTACGATCATACAAATATTGCTTTTAGTTTGATGAAATCAAATATAAATTTTAAGAAAAGTCGTTTTAGTACAACGTTCAAATTTATATATTTATTGAAAGCCTAATATCCAACTTTTTTAGCTCATTTTTAATTTAATGACTTGATTCATAGTATGAAGTTCATTTGTCAATGTTGTAGAGTGACCTATATTAATAGATATTACATTATCAATAATAAAATCTTGGTTGGTTGGCTGGTTGATTTCAATTTTTTTTTTTTATTATTGATATTTTGGAGCTATAAATTATTAATTAAACAGTTAAATAGCTAATAGTTAATAAATTTGAGTTTTAATTGACAGACTATAAATATGCACTTTACTCTCTTAGCATTATTTTAGAAAATGTGGGTGATTTAAGTTATACATCATATTAATATTATTTTCTTTTTTTGTGCTATGTCTATTTTTTTTTTAGTTTATTTAGATTTAACTAAAAGATGAA
The DNA here is from genome assembly GCF_000004075.3 of Cucumis sativus. NCBI lineage: Eukaryota > Viridiplantae > Streptophyta > Magnoliopsida > Cucurbitales > Cucurbitaceae > Cucumis > Cucumis sativus. Next base: position 13,877,655 of record NC_026660.2, read on the forward strand.
TGATATTTGAACTATGAAATTAGTTAACTGTCCTAAGTTGTTTAAAAATATTTGTCATATAACAACCTTGTCTTTAAAATATTTGAAAGTGTTTTGACATTTTTAATTTGTGTTGATATTTTTTTTATTTTTTATTTGTATATATTAGGTGAATTAACAAAGATAACTCACAAGGAAAGTATAATAAAGCAATAACAAATGTAAATATAAGATAAACAACAAACATTTTAAGTCGTTTTTTTTTTTTAAAAAATAACTCCCATTATTCATTTCATTAATTTAAATATTTGTTTATTTTAAAATTTGTTAGAAGTGTCCATCAGAATTTTAAATTTTGGTTGTGCTATCCTTTCTTCTACATCCTAATAGACTCTATTAAATTAATTCAACATTTTATTTTAATTCAATAAACGATTGATTTCCAATATTTTAAATGCAAGTTGAATTTATTGAATCATATATTCGAATAAATAAAATAGCACTGTCCAAATTATTAGATTAATTAGCACATTTGTTTCCGTAAGCAATTAGTTTAATTTTTAGGCAAAAGTTCAATACATGTTAATTTGCCTCGAATTTAAGTGGAAAGTTCAAATTAACTTAATTAAAATTTTCTTTCTTCGGTTTTCTAAAAAGAATAGAAAAACAAATCATATGAAATCAATTAGTGAAATATAAATATTGAGTTGATTTTGGCCATTTTGGCCATTTTTGACAAATTTTTATTTTCTTAATGCAATTTAAATAAGAATATAAACCTTCCAATATACAACCAATTATAAAGATACTTTGACTAATCTAAAACTGTTCTCAAAGCAAATACAAAAATCATGTTTTTTAAATGAAAAGAATAAAGAAGGCTCTAATAATATATATATATATATATATTAGAGAGAGAGAGAGAGAGAGAGATCCTTTGTGCCAACCAAATACCATTGAAGAAGGGAGAAAAATTGAAGCTAAATATTCAATAATTGAAGAGAGAGAAAATGCGATAATTATTTTTACTAAAAAGACTTCTAATAGGTACATTTGTGTTCATAACCAAACTACATTTGTGCACAAATTTTGATCTTACGTTTTAATAATATATCAGTGTCTATTTTAAAAAGTTTTCTTTTTTCTCTTTTAGTTCTAATACTGTTTTCTGAAACTCAAATCCAATTATTCCATTTTTAAGTATATTCATTAATCTCTGTATGGATTTAGTCTTTGAGTTTAAAAGGGTTACGTTGTTATCAAAATCCTAACATAAAAAAATGAATAATTGATTTCAAAACTTTGATTTCAATTTTAAAAACATTAAGGAAAAATATATAACAAAACAATAATAATTGTAAGAGGAAAGATAAAATATGTTTGTAAACTCTCATTCGTTAAAGCTAAATAAATTTGATGATTATCAAATTTACCTAAAATTTAAAGAAAAATACACATTTATCTTTTTTTTTTTATTGATAGAACTACGTTCAAGTTGACTTGAGATATTGAATAATTGAATTATGAAGTATGAAATTAATATATTGGATTTAAAAATGGGAGATTGAAATATAATTTATTGTATAAAATATAAATTTGAAGAAAATTAAAGGGAGAGATGTTAAGTGAATGGATGAAGTAGGCAACATATTTACACATCTACTTAAAGAAATAATAATAATAAGAGAAAGGGCATGCTTAATTAAAGTTGTTTGTGTGTGAAATAATGAATTGGAAGTTATTATTATATTATATTGAGTAAGAAATACATAAATATAGAAAAAGAAAAAATGCAGAAAAGTTATAATGAGATATAGTGAGAGAAAAGGAGATGGTTTTGTTTTTCTTTCTTTTGACAAAAGTAGTTAAGAAGAAGAGAATTCAAATTTAAAATGAACACTTTTAGATAAATTAATTATATATTTGTTAAAGGAAAGAAAGAAATTACAATGTGGAAGTTAATTGAATTGGGTTGGTGCATATAATCATCATTGGATTCCCCATTGAAGATACAACTGGGGACTGGCAGCCACTGAATTTTACAAATATTGATGAACAAAAACATTGGTCAACTATCCATTTAATATCCATTATTTCCACTCTCTATTTCATTCCCACCACAAAATTTACTTTTTCATTTCTCAATTCTATCTTCAAAATCAAAACAAAATAAAACTATTATTCCTTACTAATCACTTCACTATTTTTAGTAGTCCAATTTTACCCATTTTTCATTAAAAAAAAAGTTAAAGTATAGGTTTATTTATTGAAAATACATTAATTAAAATAAAATAAAAATAAATTTTAGAACTAAAATTCAACAGATAACATTCGTGTTAGAGTATAGATACCCAATTATATTTTAACCTAATTTGAAGGTAGCTTTAGGTTAGGGAAGTACCTAGTCCAATTCTAATTGAAATTCACTCTAAACTAACTCATCAATTTGATTAAATTATAAGTTTAATCCATAATTTCTTTTATTTATGTATCTATTTGGACCAAACCTTTAGAAATGTCTAATAAATTCTTGAAGAATTTTTACTTTTTATCGAATAAATCCATAAACATTCAATTTTATGGTCAATAAGTTTTTCACCGTTCTACATTTTTTAAAAGGTTATATTATATAAAAATAATACCCTTCATCTTTCATGTTTGTTTTAAAATACTCTTACACTTCCAAAATAATGCCACTATAATAAAGTTTGTTAACGGGGATATAAAATGGTGGAGTAAGTGATGAGAAAAAAAATTTGAATCATCATATACTGAATCAAAATGATTCTAAAAAAATTTGCGTTTTATAGTTAGTTTTTGAAAGGCTTATAAAAATAGAGGAGAAATATTATAAGCTTTAAAAATATATATAGGTACTTTTGAAGCAAAGAAGAAAGTTTAAAAGTATTTATTACAATTTAATCATTTTAATATACAAAAGTTTGTTTTAAAAAGAAGGAAGAATTGTTGTGAATAGAAACATAATTTAAATAGATACAAAAGTTCATAAATTATAAAAAAGAAAAAGAAAGTAAATCACTTCAACTATTTATATTTATTGGTACAGTTTTTTTTTTTAGTAAAAAGAAAATTAATTTGGTAATATCCCACTCAAGAATTGAAAGACTAAAGCACATATCCATAATTAAACTTTTTGATGACATGAAATGAAATGTGTGGAATATTTATAAAGATTCTCTTACTTCCTATCAAAACCTCTGCTTTTCTCTTAATAATTGAGTTACAATGTTCTTAAATAGAGCTTTGAAAGCAACTACCATTTTGTTATGATATGGGCATATATACACACATATACCCTATCATACATATTATTTATTTGTATCATAATTTTATAATATATAATACTTGTTATCATCGTATTCATCAAATTTATATTTCAAAAAAAAAATTGTTATTCGTATTTATTGTGTCTAATACGAGCATTTTTGTTTTTTTTTTTTTTGTATTTAAAGAATGATTCACAACATAATATTCTAACGAATTTACGTGTGATAAGACACCAACAAAATTTGGAATATCTCAACCGAAGATTTTAGCAAGTGTAATGGAACTTCAATAAGTGCCTATTGCATCTTTGTTTTTGTCAATATCTCCCACTTTATATATAATGTTCATTTCCTTTTAAAAAATTAAATCATATTTCTTGTTTATATGTTGTACTCATTTTTTAACTTTAGCTCTCGAAAAGTATATATTTTAAACCTAATAATTAAATTCTCATTTAACGTAAAAGTGTTAGATTTTCAGACTTAACAGGTTTAACAATTCAATCACACAAGAGCTTTATCAACATGAACAGTATGTCGTGTGGATTCTCTCAATGCTAGTGCCAGACACATGTTCATGAAGGGAAAGACTTACTTAGTTGACCTCTTGAGACTAAAAGTCCAAGAAACTATTATGTGCACATATTGAACTTGGATCTAATTAGTTAAGGTCGTTCATGTTGTGTGTCAATACGATATAGCTATATAAATCTAAATATTGACTTAAGCATCAAAGTGTGTCAAATATATAAGATCACACTAATGTAAAGTCATATAACATGTTAAGGCATTTTGATGCATCCTCTAGGTTAAGTAGATCATGATTAAGTTTTTGGCAGCAAAGTTAAAGTTATGGATGTTAAACCCTTCAAAATTTAAGATTTAGGTGAGATTTAAATATGGAGTAGAAAGAAATTGAGATATAGGCTAAAATTTGTTTAATTTAAAAGGGAAAAAGAAGTGGATAATGTGATAGATAATATAGAATTGACAATTTCAAATTTAGTTATTTTCTTTCTAGGGAAAAAAAAAGGAAAAGAATTTGAGGAAATTGAACTGAAATTAAACATAATGGTTGAAATAAGAGCTTGAGGCTATGACTTTTTTGTTCGTTTCTTTGTCTATCACCATAGCCGCCTTGGATCATCATACCCTAAATTCACAAACTTCAATTCTACTTTTTTTCTTTTCTCCTAACATTTTATTTTCAATTTTTTTTTCTAAATTAAAATTTGATTAAATTTCGTTTTAAAAAGTCACGTTGTTGGGTTTAATTAGCAAAATATCATTTAAAAAAGTGATATACATAAAAAAACCAACCAATTTTGTCAATTTCACATTACTTTTCCATCTTATTTGATTATATCAATTTAATTAATATGATAAATATAGAAATCAGATCCTTTATCATTATCACTATTACATTAAGTTAGCGAAATACATAAAGGGTCAAAGTAAGTTTTTAATTTTTTTTCAAAAGTCTAATGACAAAATAGCTTATCGAGAGTTCATACATCAAAATAAAATTTAAACATTTTTTTTTTAAATTTTAAGATGAAGGGTTTTCCTTGATTTTGGGACTTTTCTGGTAAATCTTTTGTATTTCCTAGTTTTGTTGTTTGTTTGTTTTTTATTTTTATTTTTAATTTTAATTTCCGACTTTCTTTCTACTCATTCTTCTTATGGTTGTGAGGGATTTTTTTCTTCCAATTCCTATTTTTAAATGAGAGGTTTAAATTCTAAAAAATACATATTGTATTTCATACAAATAATTAATAGATAAAACATTCAAAACATTTGATTCTTTTTTTTGTCTATTTTTTTTTTAAATTGACTAAAAAAATGAAATGTGTTAACAAAAATGTTATGAAAAAAATACATAGCATTATCAAACTTTGGTTATAAGTACATTTGAATTACATCATTAACTCAAAGACCAAGACATTTAAAAAAAAAAAAAAATCCAATTGTAAAACATGGTAAAGCACAGGAATTAGAATTGTAAACTAAATCCAATTTTTCTTTTGTATTATTTATTAAAAATATCAATGATATTATTTATTTAAAATATCCAGGATCTTAGCTTGTTGGATCATCTCATCATAGTTTGAAAAAAAAAAAAAAAGAGTTTTCAAAATAATAATAACAACAATAACTTTGGATAGATTTTTGTTTGACTGAAATTGACCCTTAATACCGATTAATTTTAATCTCTAATTCGTATATAAGGAATCTCATTAATATAATAAAAAATAGTTTTTGAGTGATAAGGAAAGGTTCAACGAATCCAAATATGTGACAAAAAGAAACATATTTTTATGCTCAATCATTTAAAAGAAGCAGTTAGTACCAAAATATATGCATAAGTTTTAGGTTTAGATAAGTTTAGTAAAATTGGCAAACCAAGTAGGTAGCAGATGTGTTAAAATAGTACAAAAATATTGTAGTGGAAAACGAGGGAAGAAGGTACGTGGAAATAGCACGTGACAAAAAGAAAATTAAAAAAAAAAACAAACAAGCTCAGGAACGCTTTATTTCGCCCTCTTTTACCATCGGATATTCATTAATTAGTTGTGATGATTGCTTGATTAAAAATTGTGCACCAGCCGGGAATCGAACCCGGGTCTGTACCGTGGCAGGGTACTATTCTACCACTAGACCACTGGTGCTTCTTATGATACCAAATGATTGTGTAACAATTTATCTAATAAATTTACGTTTTCTTTTTCATGGGTTTAACAAAGAATAAATTTTTAAAATTACTCACTAACTCTATAGTTTGTGTAAAAAATGTTTAGAAAATACTCTAACTCAACAAATATTAAATAAATAACCAAGGTATGGAATACCCTTTGAAAATATCGAATAAAAAGTTGAAGAAAAGAATATGGTACGAATATTGAAAAATTTTAGAAGATGTCTATAAAACAAAAAGAAATACACAAACGTGTAAAAGCTATAAATTATTATAATCTAATCATCCATTGGTGTGTGTTTACATAAAGCTAAGAAGTGAGAAAAAACTACAAAACACAACCTTAGTTATTATTTGTAGATAAAATGAAAAATTTATCCACAATTTTTTTAGATAATACACGAGAGTATAGATAAAATCTAAATCTATACTTAAATATAACCATTTTTAAACCTTCCCACTCCAACATCAATGGAAAAAAAGAGAGATTTTTTACTGAATTATTTAATAATGTGAAACTACTAGAGATAGAATACATATAAACATGTTCGTAGCCCATTTTACATTTTAGATTACATATAGACACTAGTACAAAAGTGGTCTACGACGACAGTTATTTACTATCGTAAACGAATTTCGCGACAGTTATTTTCAATCATAGAAGGGGGAGTCATGGAAAGTCCTTCGACAACAGTTTTAAAAAACTGTCGCAATAAGTTATTTTATGACATGAAATAAATGTCGTTAATCAACATTCAACGACTTCAAATAACTGTCATATTTTATTTTATGACAACAAATAACTATCATCATTTCCGTATTAACGACGGTTAAATAAATGTCACGAATTCATTTATTGTGACATTTATTAATTGTCATGAATATGTTATTTGCGATAGTTTTTTTTTTTTAAATGTCATTGTTTAGTTATTGACAACATTTTTTTCCAGTTAACGATTGTGCAATCGTGACAGTTTTTCGATAATGTTAAATGTCGTTGTTTTGCTATTGACGACATTTTTTTGCAGTCAAATATATTGCAATCGTGACAGTTTTTTTTGAAAAAAAATTGTCATTGTTTATCTATTGACGACATGTTATTCCTGTCACATATAGAGCAATTGTGACAATTTATTTTGTTAAATAATTGTCATCGTTCTCCAATTTACAACAAGTAATAACTGTCACAAATTCATTTATTACGTCATTTATTTCCTGTTGCACATTTTTCAATTTACTATAGTTTTTTCCTGTTCTCCTTGCCGCTCCACCATTACACGAACCATTTGAATGACAATAATGTAGCTGAGAATGACAATTTTGAATTTATAATATTCACACCCATGTACAAAAAAATAGTCAACACTTTAATATATATATACTATAATACAATTTATAATATTTGTACATCTCCATACAAGTTTCAATTCCACATGTACGGAATCCTAGCCCTTAATCAAAAAATATTTTAAATAGCATTAGAATACATCTAACAAGATTTTCTGCAGAAGCATAAACAACCAACCGAGAATGTTCGTCTCTGGAAATGTTCTTTGAAAGAAAACTCATGAAGTTGTCGACTCTAGTTGAACCTACAAAGACAACATGAATATAAGCATCCATAACACATACATTTGTGTATCAACATTACCACAACAAAGAAGAAAATGGAGGACTACCATGTAGTAATTTGAATGTAAAAGAACCATTATATATATCAAGAACTTATTTCCTAACCATGTACTTGATGAGCGTTTGTAGAATTTAATATCAGCAACCAAAAGCTATAAACTTATTCAAGAGCGAGCTTATGTTGTAAAATAACGCCTTAGAATAAATATAATAGAGGAACGCATGAATTTCAGCACACATGACAAAGTAAACTTTTTAAAGGTAGGAATCCTATATAAAATTCCCTAAACCTTGGAGTCGTCTTTGTGTTGTCAACAGACTGATCGTCTTCTTCTCATTTGCCACATGGTCAAAAACATTCCTTGACAAAGTTTTGCTTCTGTTTCAAAATAAACTAAGCTTGGGAAGATCCACAAATTGCTTAGGAACAAAGTATTTTTAGTTGCAATAGACTAAACCATTGCATATTCGATATCAATATCGTACGTTTTAAATTACAGATGGCCACTGCAAGAAGAAGTGGAAGAACCAGATTATCATATTACAGATGCCAAACAGAATATGGTAATGGATATCCAATCTGATAATGAAAATGAAGTTCCTAAGAAGAAGAGAAAGAGATCAAGGAGAAGAAGAACGTCCAACCAAATGGCCACTGCAAATTGAACAACTTCTTGGGTCGTTCCTAGTCCTTAGAACAAAAAAGCTACGACAATACATGTACGACAATTTGTAATCCTTAGAGTTGAACAGTTTGTATTAGGCAATCATCGCAAATAAAGATGAACTATGAATAATCATGCACCAATTCTCTCAGATTATTAAAACGGATAGGAAGATTACAACAAATACTCAGGTTCATGAACAAAAAAAGTGCTACAGGGAATGAAGGGTTCATGTGAAAACATACGTGTATCGACGTACCATTCATTGTTGGTTTGCGGCAATTTAGGTCTATAGCTTCTTACTTGAATGAAGTGCCCATCATTATCCCATGTGTATGACAAAGCTGTCCATATTTTGGAAGACCGCAGTACTGAATTACAAAAACCAATTGACAGCACCATGCAAAAACATACATCTCTAATCCCCAATCCATATATTAAACATTCAAAGCTAGTGAACCAAGGACACAAGCAAATAATCACCTTCGACAGTTGTTTGATTGCAAGAAGATTCATATCCCAATGCAGTATGGCACCAAATAACAAAATTCCATGAGCAAGTCACATATATATCGAACTCTTCCTAAGAAACAAATAAGCAAACACACATTCATATCCACTTACTTAAAAGCAAGTCACATATACTTAGATGTGATAAAATAACCATTCACTTACCTCTTTCATGCTTAAGTCTGTTCAAAACAATGTGCTTAACATTTTCTTGTGTGTCGTTCGGGTTGAACAAAATTATATTAACAAAAAATTCCCACAAAATACTTCAAAAAATGTTGTTTTCTAATCTGGCGCTAAGCACGATGTACGTGCTTAGAAAGGAACTCCGCCAATTCCGATCTAACTTCATCGATTTCATCTTGAGAGTATGTAGGAGGTAAACTTTTCATCTGTAGATAATAAAGTGGTTAAGAATTATTTTCATTCCAAACAATGACATAAAGTGGTTTTAAAATTCTAATACTTACGACATCTACAATCGAAGTACTCCTCGCAGAAATTATGTCCCGCATGAATCGCATAACATAGTACCCGCATTCTACCACCCCATTTTGTTTGGGACACTGGATGTAGAATAAAAAAAATACGTGTGAAACGTTTAAATTAATAACTTATTTACGACTATCCTACTGGTCAATGCCACATACCTTAACAACCTTCCAATTTGGTTTTTTCTTCTTTGATATATTGAATGATCTACCACATAATATAAGATTGTTACATAATTAAAATAGTTGCACACATAATAAAGACATTAACGACAATAATATAACCTACATTTGAAGCACTTCACTCATGTCTCCGTCAATCCGATTCTTCAACAGGTCAATCCAATATGCAGCACCCTTTGTAGGATTAACAACGACCAATGTCCAGTGATTGCTAAGAACACATTTCCACCATTATAAATTAATATTTTAATAGTGAATTCAAATCGTGAATGTTAATGAAAATGTCATTATAATGCACTTACCCAGAGTTGTATGGAAACAATATTACTTGGTCATACTCGGCTCCGAGAAGTCGAGCATTCAACAACTGCGCACGTGATTGTTTATAACTCGAGTAACTTTCAGATCCGACATCCATGAACTTGAACAAGTTTAAACTTTGTCCTTCTACCATAATTGTGTGAAGGTACCTACACACTGAAATGGACTTACAATTAAAAGGAGACCGCAAACATCAATGACGTATATATATTAAAATGAAATCTTACATCATGTAAGCATTTAGGCATGATGTGCATATTGGCTGCATTGACGAGAAATCCCTCAGTGACTCAACCATAATGCAACATTTTCTCTTGACACCGAATATCTCTAAAGGCGTGTTTAGTTGAATCGATGACCCCATATGTTCAACGAGTCTAACCAAACACCGGAGTGCCACTGGAGCACGTAGATATGCTGCACTAGAGAATGTGGACGGATCCGTACTGAAGCCCACAGTTTCCTTCTATCACAAAAAGTTCAACTACTGTTAGTACAATTTGATGCATAAAAACTCCAATACAATAAGACAGACAATTACCTTATCATTCCTAGTAAGAACAAGATGTCGTGGCCACATTAAATGTGATCCGACTTCATGCGTCAGTTTGGTGACTCCTTCCTTTGTCGGTTTCAGAATCACACATTGGCCAACGAGGACAACATCCACTGATATCTTGATGTTCTCACCGTCACCTTCAGCATCAAATATTGTCCCATATGCAATGATAGTATCTTCAGTTTCAAACACAAGCATACACGGAGTTCCAACCTATGTAGAATTATATGTTAAATATGTGCACGTAAAGTTAGTCATTACGTTTTCAGGGTTATGTCTAACTGCTTACAAGATTAAACACATATATAGAATTGTTGTGGAACAGTGTGCCTTAATTAGTAAAGTATACTTTAAACTAACCTTCAAGTCACTTGATCTTGTGTCCCCCACATTTTCTTCTTTCTTCACTTCTGTCACAACGTTTGCCGCTTTATCTGGTACTGAATCAGAGGCTACGTCTTCAGTCTCAGCATCTGAAACCCCTTCGATTGATGGTGTTCCTTTCGAACACATACTAGGGTCTTCTTCTTCTTCATCTCCTTTCGCACACTCATCTTTTTTCATTCTATACAACTTCGCTTCTAGCTCGATAATTCGATTGGCCATTTGATCACGTTGCTCATACACTGTCCTCTCCTCATTACCTTCTTTAGATTTTGATTCCATTGGCGTATGGAATATTTTTTCTTAGTCACGTACTTCCCCACGCCTCAGAGTATGCCCAGACGATCTTTCCCTCCCAATGCCTGGGTGATAACATTGTCACCACTAGATAAATTACATCCCTTCTGGTTGCCCATTAGACGTCCTAAGATAGTGCACGAAATGGAAATTAGAAGATGTGAAACCATAGTAACAAAAAAAAAATGGAAATTATAAGTTGCCAAATTTTCTCAACTTGTTAACTTACAATGAGATTGGCAACGTCCATCTTCTCTTTATCTGGGAACTCTCCCTTACGATTCAAGCGTGCATGTTTCCATACTATCGATCGATCTATTTGATCTAAAGAAGAAGATGCACGATACATTAACAATAGATGTTATATTTGGAATCTCACATCATGAAAACAAAGAACATCTTTAAAGGCAGTTACTTACCAACTCCTCAACCAGATTTGCATACCCCTTGCGAGATGTTCTATGGTTGTATTTGTATAGCTTCCTTTTCAGTTTACCAACTTCACTTTTTTTCTGTAGAAAAAGTTGTATAACCTCAATTAAATTAACCTATTTGTGTAACAAATTGTACATAAAGTATAAGAAAATGTTCGGATATTCATACGTACTTCAAAATCTTCCTTCAACCGTGAAGCGACAAATTCATCCCAATGGTCTTGATCGATGAATGAGTATTCCGTTGGTGGGTGTTTTAATTTCTCCACATCGTCCTTAAATAGAAGTACGTACGTAGTTGTTAATCTCGACTTGAACCCACGATAGCATACTCCCGCATTTTGAAGTATGCTTTTCTTCGACTTGGGGTCAAGAATGAAGCCGGCCTACAATGAAAAAAAAATCAAATGTATTAAATCTGTTGAAGTTGGTAGTTTAACCTAAAAACACTAAATAAGAAGCATTTTTACCTCAATCAGTTCATAAATTTTCTCCTTCATCTCTATTGGAACAACATGCCAAGTAGAGTACGTGATAGGAACGTGAAACCTTACGGTCGTTCCAATAAAACTCTTCAACTTCGTTGCATTCGGTCCAATCGGTTGACCTAGTTCATTGTACTGAATAACCATTCTCCGTCCCTCACTACTAAAATGTGTTATATCTTTCATTCCCGTAGGGCCACATTTCTTTTTCTGGCTACTAGCTTCCCCTCTTTGAAGGGGTGTAGCAACCTCATCATCATCTGAATGAACCATTACTGCAAACATACATGTGATTTAAAACATAACCCATCACACTGTTAGTAACAATACTCATTTAATATTTCATAACACTTACATAACAATTAATTGTAAATGTGAAATGTGAAATAACCAAAAAAGTGTTAACATAACTGAAAAGTATAATATTAGAACCGATACATGACTTTTATAATTAAACGTTAATAAACCCTTGGTTCTCAAAGAAAATAGGAAACGATTCATACAAACTTAATTAGGCAAAATTCATACTAAATATGGTAACGCACATAACACTTTCAAATTAGAATATCTACTACATAAAATTCTCCGAAATTTGAAAACAAAGAAAGTGTTGAACATGAAAAGAAAACTTGATAACGGTACATTCTGAAGTAGTCATCTCTGAAAATGGAATAGTCCTACAAAGAAGAAAAAAACAACAATGATTAACTATATGTAATGAACATTGAATGACATATGCAAATGACAAAGTGTACGCATCTTACTATACATACTTAACAAAGTCAATTGGTAACCCATGTGCCTTCACAGTCAGGTCTAGCATATGTTTCACCACCTTCGTCAAAATCACAAGTTGTGTGGTAAGAAGAGAGTGGGGGATAGTGAGGTAAGATGTCACTTATGTCATCATCAACACATTTGTGGGGAAAGTTCTTCTCGGGTGGCATTACAACAACGGACCATCTTGCATCAATAGGATCTGTGACATAGAATACTTGTCTTCCGTGTCTGGCAATAATGAACGAATATGAAGAGTGGCCAATTCGACTAAGGTCCACCAGTGTGTAGTTCAGATCGTCCTTCCGAACACCAGCATTATTTTCAGCCCAATTGCATTTGAAAAGAACAACCTTAAACATATTGTAGTTGACTTCCCAAATCTCTTGAATGGTGCCATAGAAAGACATGTCACAAACGACCGAGTTTTTGTCCTTCGCACTTGACACTTGCATTGTTGTTGCGACTAACATAATCCCATTGTTTTGCACCGTTCGGTAGTCATCACGAGATTTTGTGTGGTAAGTCATTCAATTAATTATGTATCCATCGTACATCATTAAAGCAGGGTGGTGTCCATGTGCAAGCCAACGTATGGTGTTCGAGAGAACCTTCCCTTCCTGTAGTTCACTCATCACCTATTGAATAGAACAATTAGTCGTTCTAAATATTGAACAATTAGATTAAACGAAAATAAACTTTTGATTGTGTACGTACCTGATCCCTAAACCATGCACTGAAGGATCAATTATGTTCAACTTGTAGCCACTGTTCATTTTTGGCTCTTCTGTGATTTTCCATCTTAAATTGATTGAAATGTTGCCTACGAAATGTTTCATACATTAAATTGGTGGCTTGAGGGTAAATTAATGGTAGTATATAATCATACGAATGCTTACTCAACGTATGTGTGCACTTCTCCAATATTCTGTAAGACACGAAGATGTGCTTGCTTGAGTTGTTGGACATCGGGTCGAACGTATGTTCCTACTGATAGAGGTCGATCGCTTTGCATTTCCGTCCTTGAATTAAGTGACCCAAGTCCAATAAGATCTAATCTAGAAAGAAAATCTGAACAGAATTCAACTGCCTCCTCGCATATGCTTGCTTCTGCAATGCATCCTTTCGGTCGAGCTCGACTGCGAACATAACTTTTCAACACTTTCATGCATCGTTCAAATGGGTACATCCATCGCAAATATACTGGTCCATAAAGCTTTACTTCTCTAACGAGATGAACAACAAGGTGAACCATGATTGTAAAAAACGAGGGTGAGAAATACTTCTCAAGATTGCATAAAGTTAGAACTATATCTTCTTGCAGTGCATCAAGATCTGAGACAGAAAAACTTTTGTCACAAATCGCATTGAAGAAGAAGCACAATCTACTAATAGTGTACCTCACATTCTTCGGTAGGACTGAACGTATTGCAATTGGAAGCAGTTGCTGCATTAAAACATGACAGTCGTGCGACTTAAGGCCGGTCAGTTTTAAGTCATCCAAAGAGACACGACTACTAATATTTGCTGAATAACCTTCTGGAACTTTAATTTCTGACAAAGTCTTGCAAAATCGATACTTCTCTTCTTTTGACAGTGTATAACATGCCGCAGGGATATAAGTTCTATTACCAGTAAACGTTGGTGCCAATTCTGGTCTAATTTTCATTTCAACCAAGTCAAGTCTAGTATTCATCCCATCCTTACTTTTTCCTGGTATATCAAGTAAGGTGCCCACTATGTTCATGCATACATTTTTTTCAATATGCATTATGTCTAAACAGTGTCGAACATGCAAGTGTTTCCAATATGGTAGTTGAAAAAAATCAGGTCTTCTTTTCCAATAGTCATTGCCACCTTCATTATGCACGGTCTTCCCACACTTCTTCCTACATGAAAATATCATGTCTTTCATCTTAAGGTACATGGCCTCCCCCGACAAGGGTTGTGGAGGAATTCCATGCTCTTGCTTCCCTTTAATTTTTTTTTTTGTAATATGTATGGATGATGTCTTGGCAAATACTTCGTGTGTCCCATGTATGACATTTTTTTTCCATGTTGCAATCTTATTGAAGTAGTCTCCTCTCCACATATTGGACAAGCCTTATATCCTTTCACACTAAAACCGCATAGATTACCGTATGCTGGAAAATCGTTGATGGTCCATAATAAGACAGCCCGCAGTGTGAAATATTCTTCCTTATATGCATCGAAACAACGAACTCCATCCGTCCACAACATTTGTAGATCATCAATTAAAGGTGCTAAGTACGTATTGATATCGTAGCCCGGTTGCTTTGGACCTGATATTAACATTGTCAGCATCAAATGTTTTCTTCTCATACACAGCCATGGTGGAAGGTTGTATATTGTAGTGATGATGGGCCAACAACTGTACGTCGTCGACATATCTCCAAATGGGTTAATTCCATCAGTAGACAAACCCAAACGGAGATTTCTCGGTTCTGACCCAAAGGTTGGCCACATGTGGTCTATCAACCTCCATGATGGAGTGTCAGCCGGGTGTCTCAAAATACCATCAACTTGTCTATCTATCGCATGCCAACGCAAGTTCTTAGCATTTTCAGATCTCTTGAACATTCTTATAAATCTTGGAATTATTGGAAAGTACCACATCTGCTTAGCAGCCACACCAGTTTTTTCCTTTTTTGAGTTCTTAGCGATCTTCCATCTTGACAAACCACACTTAGGGCACTTGGTCATCTTTTCATATTCTTTTCTGTATAAGCAACAATCATTAGGGCATGCATCAATTTTTTGGTAACTCAGTCCTAGGGCACTAAGTGTTTTCTTCGCTTCGTACAAAGAACATGGAATTTCGTTGTTATCAGGTAATAGATCACATATTATGGACAGCAATTCAGAGAAGCTAGTATTAGTCCAACCATACCTAACTTTCAGGTTATACAATCTCACGAGGGCTGATAACTTTGTGAATTTCTTACATCCTGGGTATAAGGGTTTCTTCGCATCAAACATAGTGTCGAAGGTATTTGATGCATTGCAAGATTGTTCTTGAACAGATTGAACCATATTAATTGTATTAAATAAATCGTCGTTTTCATCAGTTTCATCCACTGTATTTTCCATCGTGTTGGTAACGTGATCTGAGTTCAATTCTTCACCATACCAGAACCATACCTTGTAACTCTTATCAATTCCATTGGCATACAAATGATACCGAACTGTTGAGACATCCTTAAGTAAACGATTGCCGCAATTCAAACATGGACATCTAATTGAATTAAGACCTTTGGCATGACTCAACCCAAATTTAATGAATCTTTCGACTCCTAAATCATATTCTCTTGACATCCTATTTTGGGTCATCCATGACTTGTCCATTGTGTAGAGGTCTAAGTTGGCCTCGAAATAAACCTGATTACAAAAGAGATTATAGGCAACAACTTTTAAAACTCAAACTTTCAAAACGGTAGATAATCCTCAAAGTACTTAATAATTTATTTCATACCATTTAGAAATTTTCTAGCTGTATTTGAAACGATTGTGGTAGGAAAAAGCGTCACAGATAGACACACAAAAGTATATTTTCCAAAATAGATAATCAACATCAAAATTATATATACTAAAGAAAATATTGTAACTATATATACGAAGAAAATATCGTAATCCACCTATTAACACTCAAATACCATGAAACATTCTCCTAAGACTTGAGTCAATTCAGACCTCCACTATTGGATTTTATCGACTTTGACAGTTTTGAAGACTTTCGTCCCTATTAAACGAATCACTCGAATGCCATGATGAAAACTAATGAAATTTTTTACATTAATTTGAAAGGTTGTCTCATTACCACCTTAGTGATGGAACCATCTTGAAGGAAACTTCTGGACTAGGTTCAACAACCCCCAATTAGCATAAAACATTTGTTCTTTCAAGTTTTACACTCAATTGAAGGACTATTTCCTTTACAGACATGATGAATGGAATTAGTTGACAATTAATTATAACAATAGTTTGTCTTTAGTTAGTTGATTAGGGTAGGTTTGTATAAGTAGTTTGGTTTACATTGTACAAGTAATTAGACCAATTTTAGATTGTATCACAGTACACTGCAAGAAATTAAAATTGAAGAGAACTTAACAATTAGAAAACAGAAATTGGGCATAACTCAAACTCACAAAATAATCTCATGTAGTTGTAAGAACGAATTAAGGTCATATAACAGAAATTCAACGATTATGACTGAAATTGGGAAAAACTGAAACTCACAAAACAATCCCATGGAGACAAAGAAGAACTTCATAGAGAGAGAGAGAGAGAGAGAAAGAGATAAGGAAGAGAAGCTTACCGGCGAAGGGGTGACGACCGACGCCCACAATTTGAAGCTTCAGGTTGATTGCAGTGGTTTGGAGAAGACGGGAGTGGTGGCGACGGGTTGGTGGTGGCGAGGAGGAGGAGGTTTGGACGGACAGGCAGGAGGGGGGTGATGGTGGGGACGGGACTTAAGATGGCCGGAATGGGGAGAAACGCGAACGAGAGGAATGGGGGAAATTTTGGGCACAACGCGCGCGGATGGGAGGAAGAATTTGGGGAAAAATTTTGGGAAAAATTGTGTTTTTTTAAAAATACAAATATGTAATTTTAATTTTTTAAATATAAAATAATAATTTTTTTAATGGTAACATTCTATGACATTAAATAACTGTCGCGGAAAGTGTTTTCCGAAAAATTCCGTCTTTTTCCGTCAAAAACGTGAAATTTTCTATTTCGTGACATTTTTTTTTATTTTCCCACTCATTTTTTGAGATATATAACTGTCATAGTAAACAGGTTTTCTTCTAGTGAGATAGTAGATAGATTTTTATTTCTTTACCTGGCTTATGTGAGTTTTTTCTCTTTTGGTGTGATTTTCATAAAATCCAATTCTTATTTTAAAAACAAAACTGTCTTTAAACTGATTTTTCTTTAGATATTTTTCTTTTTTGGAAACTTGTGGTTAGAGATTGGTAAACACTTTTTTTTTCATTCTATTTTGCAGATATGACAACAAAATATATATAATACACATGATGCACCTTATATAAAATTAATACATTTGATATGCATATTTATATACATAAAAATGACAAAATGACATTTCAATAAATAAAACAATCTCATACTTTTGTTTAGTAACAATTAAGTAAATATGTTAAAAATGACATTTGGGTAAACAAAAGCAAAATCACAAAATATATATCAAAGGTTTTTAATTTAACAACAATTAAGTAAATATGCCAAATGACATCTTGGTAAACAAAGCAATGTGACAGTTTTTATGTAAGTTGACCTTTATCAGCTTTAGGATGAAAAAACTGTTAAACATTTTTTAGGAGGCGTTTGGTGTAAAAAGGTGAGTTATTATACTCATAAGTTATTATAGTTGGGTTACCATAGTTTGTTTTTACAGTGAAAATGATTTTATTTTGCACTACAAGAATTCGAGGTTATTCCGACACGTGCAAATGCATCAGGATAGATGACGTCGTAGGAGAAGGGTTATGCTGACGTCGTTACCACTACATCAGCAATAGAGGAAATAACGACACAACACCTTGACGACGTCGTTGATAGTCAGTATTTAAAAATGTTATTCTAACTTCTAACGACGCCATGCAAGCATGCGTTGACGTTTTCTCTCTAATGGCATCTGCAAAGCCATAATATGTTATTAAAATTGGAGAGCTATGAGGATGTCAGTGGCGACGCGATCAACCACGTTGGCAAAGGTTCGACCTTTCATCAGAATGATTGAAAGACATTTGGATTGATTTGATGGGGAACTGCTGACATCATAAGTGGCGGCAACATTAGGTGGCTTCTAACGACACCATAAGTGTCTGCATCATTAGAAGCTTGTTCTCATGATGCTTTTGTTGTGCGTTGCAAGAACCTTGGTTCTTTTAATTGTGTTCATTTGAACACAGAAAGACAGAGGCAAAAAAGGAAGAGGAAGGGAAAACAAAAGATGAAAGAGAGAGAGGGAGAGGGAAAGCCTTGCCACTGTTGCCGCCCACTGACCTCCAACCGGTAAAAAATGTCATTTTGTATATGTTGGATATTGTGTGTGTATTGTATGTATATTATATGTTTAAGGTTTAGAGGAATTGTGTATTATTGTATGTATATGTATATTGTAAATTGTATGTATGTTTAGGGTTTAGAGATTGTGTATTAATGTGTGTATATTGTATGTTTAGGGTTAGGGTTTGTATGTTTATGATATATGTATATGTGTAGCCCTTAGTTTATGATAATTTGTTCGAAGTGTTAGATTCTACTAAAATCTTGTTAGTTGGTTAGTTTGGAAGTGTTAGATAGATTTTTTAGTTTAAACTTAGATATAGTGAAAGTTCGGATATTGAATACTTGTGAGGTGTGACTTATTCGTGGATAAAATTTAGTATTTGAGAGAAGGAAATGTAAGACTAATATTATGCATGTATGTTCTAGACCGATGGACAAGAGTTGGATGAAACTTAAGAATAAGTTATCAGTTGAGTATATAGAGAGAGTTTTCCAATTTCTAGCAATTGCCAAGTATCACGTTGATGAGTACAAACGGATAAGGTGTCCATGCAAGAGATGTATGAACTCCAATTGTGACTCATTAGAGGGTGTGGAGAGACATTTATTAACCAATGAAATATGCTTCTCCTACACAGATTGGATGTATCATGGCGAGCCAATGAACTTGTATAGACGTATACAAAAATTTGATGAAGGAACTAGTAGTGACCTTTCCATGAAGGAACTAGCAGTGACCCATTCTATGAATCAAATAGCAGTAATCTGTTTCCTAAAGACAGTGAAATGTTGGTTATGTTGCACGATTTACAAGCGACGATTGAACATGAACAAGAAACGTCAGAGGAAGGTTTGGATAATGATATGCCGTTAAATAGTGGTGTAGAAGAGGAGAGGCGAATATATTTCAGAAATTATTAAACCAAGCACGTCATGAGCTATACCTCGACTGTTCAAAATTTTCATCTCTTAACTTTTTGGTTACAATGATGCATGTGAAAGTTCTCAACGATTGAAGCAACAAATCCTTTGACATGATGTTAGAGATAATAAGATATGCGATTCCAATGTGTGGTACCAATGTTCTAGCTCATTCTACGAGGAAAAAACAAAAATTGGGTGACTTGGGTTTGAGATATGTGACTATTCATGCCTGTAAGTACAACTATGTATTGTACTGGAAGGAATTTGTCAATTTGCAACATTGGCTGATTTGCGGTGAGTCTCGGTACAAGGTTCGCCCTAACAAAGGGAAAAAAATTCCCCATAAGGTATTGCTTCACTTTCTGTTGATAATTACAAAAAATGTTTGTATTGTAAGATGACTCATCTAAAATGAGATGACATAAGGATAAACGAGTCAAAAACGGATGATGTGTTGAAACATCCAACTGATGCAGAGGGATGGAAGTATTTTGATTCTAAATTTCCTAAGTTCACTTTAGATCCACGAAACTTTCGTTTAGCATTAGCTCCTTACAGGTTCAATCTGTTTGGCCATATGAGTACCGCCTACAGTATGTGGTCTGTGGTGTTAATTTCTTACAAAATTTTACCTTAAAAATGCATGAAAGAGTCACTTCTTCATGTCATTGCTAATACTCGGTCCAAGAACTTCTGATTGAAAAATTAATCTTTATCTCCGACCATTGATTGGAGAACTGAAAGAGTTATGGAGTCTTGATGTTTATACATATGATTCTCTTACATGTTAGTTTTTTCAGTTGTACGCAGTTTTGCTGTGGTGACATATCTGGATGGAGTACGAAAGGGTATCAGACATGTCCTATATGCATGAGAGATAAATCGTCATTTGGGATAAGAGGAAAGATAACTTACATGTCTTACTATGTCTAATCCTTCTCCTCTCGTTGTGGATGAGAGCGATATTCTTTTTTACTTTAATGCACCAGAGTTTAATAACATAGGAGTTTCGTTGTCGATGGGCAACACATCAGGTTAGTTACCGTTACATAATTGATTAATTTCATAAGTGTGAAGTGAATTTATTTTGTTTATGTAGATGAGTCTACAACAGCTTGCATTCCTAGGAGACACGAGCACTCGAGGAACATCGAGCTAGAGTGATATGTTACACAAAATGGGAAAATCTCCATATCCATTGCTCAAGGATAGGATCATTCGATCTCCCCACACACCATACGCTTTAGTTGTACCATCAACGTGATAACCCGTGATACTTTTCTAGTTCACTTTCTTAAGTAGACTGACGTTACAGCGCATTACATCGAGCTCGTGAAGTGCTCTTTACAGGTAAGTTCTACAGTTACGCGTACATATATGTTAATTATATGTATTGTATATATATATAGAATCCTAATCCATATGTACTTTTAATTTGTAGCAATTTTTCGAGTTAGATTTCACAAATCCAGTACTGAATCGATTCGTTGAGCATCGAATGCTCACCACTTGGAAGAAGTTTAGTGGGCAGAACCATCCCCATGGTAAGAAGTTCAGTGATCTTGGATAGGTGCGTACCAACCCACCCGTAGATTGAAGAATCGTGTGGAAGATTGACACTTCTTATGTGACCACTACCTTATCCAACAATTTCAATTGATTTTAGAACTTATTAATGTTCACAAATGGTAATTTATTTTTTTATATATGTAACATTTTGATATTGTTTGCATGTATGTATGAGCAATCATCGATGAATATGGATGCTATAGCGAAGCAGCCTTATACTCATAATAGTGGGGCCAAGTCGTTCATACAACGAGCACACAAGCTCACTAAACAATAGGGTCATCCAATCTACTGAGTGAAGTTGTTCAAGGAAACACACGCTCGAGATGGTTGATGTATTTTGCCTTTAATAACTTATTAATTAATCAAAATTGTTTTGTCGAATCAAATGCTGACCATCCAGTCCCAGCCACTATCTGAAGAAGAGATATGCGAGACAGTGCTCAAAGGGTCTTGGTTGGGAAAGATGACAAAAATGATGAAGATGATTAAGAAATTCACTGATCAGTCAGCTAGAGAACCTTGATTCTTGATTTTTTTTTTTTTTTTTGCAAAGGTATTGTAATAAATGCTGGGGTGAGAATTTCAACCAGGGACCTCTTGTCCATAGGAACATATAAGTGCCAGTTGAGCTAAGCTCATATTGGTCAAAGAACCTTGATTTCTTCATTTAATGTAAGTAATTTCAAACTTTTACGTCGTTCTTTCATTTTTTTTTGGGTAAGATGTATATTTATACTTTAATTTCGTGTCATTGTAGGTTGGAAAACATGAGGGGACTTCACTTAGATTAGATTTTGGTCATTTTGTTTTTAGTTGAGGTTTATTGTAATTTTTCTTTGAACGAAACATATGTTTTTTCAAATATTATATTTGATGGATGACTCCACGTCAGGAATTTCAAAAGTGGAGCCAGTGTTGCCTTAATGTCAATGCGCTAAAATAACGTTGGCATAACGGTTAGGTCGACGTGTTGACGGTGTTAGCATATCATGTGTCGGCCTAAGGCCTATACCAACGTTATCCTTTTGGTGAGTCATTATTGCTTCTTATGACACGTTATTTGCGACATTGTTGCCGACATGATTTTTGGCATCTTGGAAACCTTCACCCATGCATTTCTGATTAATGGCGACGCACTCCTGCGTCGACATATCGTGAAATTCTTGTAGTGTTGGGTTATAATAATATGTGTTTGTGGTTTATATTTTTAAAATAAGTATAAATTTTTATTCCTAATCCTTTAACAAAATTCAAAATTTTTCATCACAAATCCAAATATTTGTTATTTCAAATATGTACCAAGTTTATATCATGTGTATCAAGTATATATCGAGTGTATATCTTATGCATACCAAGTGCATATCAAATGTATCAAGTACTTATGAGAAGGATATCAAGTATACATCACAAGTGTATCAAAGTGGATATTATTAGTATATCAAGTGAATATTAGTAGTATATCAAGTGTATATTAGTGGTGTATCAGGTGTGTATTGGATGTATTAGGTGCATATCAGGTTCATCACATGAGTGTTGGGATTTATGTCCTAAAACTCGTAGATTGTGAATATAATCCATTGATCTTTGTTAATAAAATGTTATTATTGTTAGTGATTATATTATTAGTTTTGTCTTAATAACCCAAATCCAATATATAAACTAACATCCTAAGCTGTTGAATGGGTCTTGAATAGTATATAGAGACCTACACATATCAATGTTTGAGATCAGCTTAAATGGTCTATAGCATAGGGATAAGGCTGGGTACCTTATCCTGATAACACTATGGATACGACTCACTTTGTATTTGATACAAACACAATGATCCAATGCGTTGGTGTAATTGACATGCGAGTGAGGGTATCATATGCAATGAATTGCATAAGACCGGACCATGAAATAGTAACCACTAGACGTAACTCCATTAACTAGTTAGGTTTCTATTTCATTAGGATGACCTAGGTAACATAGTCTTAATTCTGTGTTTATTATGACTCATATTCGCGAGGAATTGTTCTTCGATTTGTACAGGTGAGAGTGGCCAGATTGTTGGAATTTTTTGTCCTAAAACTCGTAGTTTGTAAATCATATTTTGTTCAATAAAATTGTTATTGAGAAATTAAATATTATAATCTTAAATCCAATAAATCAAGTTCCAAGGCTATTTTTGAATAAACTTGAACTTTATGTGTAAACCTAAACGTGGATCAAGTTCGAGTATATATCCTAAATAGTCTATAGTATATGAAATAAAGGTTGGGCGCCTCATTTAGAGAAACTATGGATGCGGCCCACTTTGTAGTACAAACGAGGTGATCCTAATCGTTCATGTAGAGACATGAAAGTGGGGGCATCCTATGTAAAATGTTTACATAAGACTCAACCATGAATTAGTCTTTTTTACGTTACTGTTTAAAACTGACTATCTCAATTATTAATGACCTAGGTAACTTAGTCTTAATCCTGAGTTAACTATGAGCTCCTGTTCACACGAGATTATCCTTAAATCTGCATAGGTGAGGACAACTCATCAACTTTGGCCCAATAAGCCTCCCATTTCAAGGGTAAGATCGGGTGGATAGCTGGGAACATAGGATACAAGACGGAATTCACTCCTACCCGCTTTAGGGTTAGTAGATAGGTTGTTCTCTTAAGCACTAAATCCAAGTCTTGAACAAGGGGCCCCACCCTCTCATTGGCCCGAGAGGGATTAAGTTTATAAGTTGAACCTTAAACCAATTGTTCAATAGTGGATTAGTGGGACTTAAGGAGCAAGATGTAATCTTGGGGGTAAAAACGGTATTTTGACCAAGCCAAGGTTACGAGCAACCTGTGAAGGATTAACTTACTGATTATGGTTTTATCAAATTGACACAAATATATCTATAGTGAGGGGAGTGCAACTACGAGACTTTAGTGGAATGACATGTTAGTTAACGAATATTGATTAACTCGGTATAAAAGAGTTTAGCTAGTTAATCTTGAATCGTTGGAGCCCATGATCTAGAGGTCCATTAGGTTCCTCTGCTAGCTCATATGGATTAAACTTAGAACAATGTGATGAAATAAGTCGAATTGTTCGAATTGGGAGAAGAAAGAGAAACCGACAAATATAGTGATATAGTCGTCGGTCTTCTAATTAGTAATAGAGCTTTATGTTTTACATACTATAAGTATGAATACGGATTCATACTAAGAAGCTCGGAATTGATGGAATTGGTCAAAAATAGTAAAAAGTCAAAATGTTGACTTTTGACTTTGAAAAGTCAAACTTTGACCGGCCTTATATTCAAATGTGATTTGAATTTTGGAAAAATGAATGCGGATTCATGCTCGGGAGGTTGGAATTAGTCAAGACGGACAAAATGGTAAAAAGTCAAAATATTGACTTTTGACTAAGAAAAGTCAAAATATTGACTTTTGACTAGAAATATCTAATGACCATTTTACCCTTGGACCAAGTTAGTGGAAAAATCCAACATTTTGTTGGATAATCCCACTAACTCTTAGTGGGATATGTGGCTATATGAGATATAGACACCTAGCCCACTAAGTTCCACTAATTGTTAGTGGAATATTAGGTGGTGAGATTTGGCAAATGAATTACATGCATTTTTGCATGTAATTAGGTTATAAATAGAGGTGTTTTCAAATGTTTAAGGTTTTTTGCCTCTTTTATCATTTTCATCATCTCAACCAAAGAAAAAAAAGGAAACCTTCCAATCCCATTTTATCTCCATTACTTTCTACACCAAAATTGGGTCCCACAACCCGGTTCTTTGTCTAGAGGATAGCAGTTGAGTACTAGTGGTGGTCTCGACTTGAATTGGTAAGAAGATATCAAACTTTTTGAAAGCTTCAAAGGTAATATTTCCTAAAACCCTAATTTGATTAATTTATGGTTACATGTTGATTGTGGCAATTAGGGTAGAAATTCGATTCTTTTTCTGCTGTGCATGACTTAGTTCTAACACAGATCACTGACTCAATAAACTTGTCATTTTGGGGACAAGACCGAGTGGGGAGTTGGAAACATAATTACACAAAATTGAATTCACTCATTTTCTACTTTATGGTAAGTAGATGAGTATTCCCTTAAATGATATCTTCGGTATTTGAACAAAGGACCCTTACCCTCTTTATGGCACGATAGGGGTTTCTGTTTATTGGTAGGACCATAAACAAGTTATTCATTAGAGGAGCACTGATATTTAAGGATTATAGGTAACCCAAGGGTAAAACGGTAAATTGACCAAACTGGTGTTATGAACACTCGTGATGGACTAACTTACTGTTATTGGTCTATATTCGTGGACACTGAAATATATCTACAGTGAGAAGAATTCAGTTATGAGTCGCTAATTGAGTACACAGTTAACGAATATTGATTAATATGGTTAATGAGTTTTGCCAATTAATCTTATATCGTTGTACCTTTTTATCTGTAAGTTTATTAGGTCCCCTTCCTAGCTTGTAAAGAGTAATGGGATTTATTTATATTGGTTGTAATTTGAAATGTTCAAAATTACTTTGAAAATTAGTTTAATGTATAGTGATACATTATAATGTACAATTTATCAAACTTTATCATATAAATTTAATTTTGGATATGATTCAAAATTGGTTTATGAGACATAAAATATTTGAATGAGTTCAAATATTAATTTAATGTGAATTTGATTCATAATAAAATTATTGCTTATGTTAAAAACTTATATTTGAATATGATTCAAATTTAATTTAAGTTAAATATAAGATATTTAATTTAGCTATTAATTAATTGAAGAATTAATTAATAGTTTAGTTAATTAAATTTGATTTAATTAAATTAATACAAATCTATAAGATAGTGGAGAGGTATTCATTAAATAAGATTTAAATGAAATATGAATTAAATATGATTTAACTGTCTATTAACTAATTGATTAATGATTAATTAATGAGTAGATTTGAAATTTTTATTAATTTAATATTTTTAAGTGGATTTTTAAAAATAGAAGATTTGGGTAAAGTAATTACAGTCCATAGCAAAATTTGAACCCAAGTTCAAACTAGTTAAGTGAAATACCGAAACAGCCCCCGTGTAAAATTAATTTTTCACAAAATGAACAACCTGATTTTTTCCCTAATCTGCACTCAACGAGATTTTTCTTTCAAAGTTTCATAAACTCTAATGTTATTCTTCTGCCTCTTTTCTACTGCATAAACGATACTTCCAAATTTTCAATTCTTCTTCTTCTTTCTAGTCGTTTAGTTTCTTTTTTCTACAGGCAAGTCAAGAATTAATTTTTTTCTACTTCAGTTCTTCATCTTTAGCATTCTATCAGGTAAGTAATAATGTTTCTTTCCCATTCTTCTTCTTCTTTTGTTGGTAGACATACTAATTAAATTTATTTTTTCAGTAGATGCCAAGCACTATAACAACATAAACATCAAAGGGAAAAGAGATGAAATTTGATTTTGTTTCCATTAAATAAAATAGTTATGCTACCTTTCTGCCTATAATTTAGCATTTGTAACAAATTTTAAATTTTACAATACTTAAATACTGCCTAAGTTATAGTCTTCTATCACTGGTAGATAGTGATAGTCTTCTATCACTGATAGATAGTGATAGAATGGTTATTCTACCATTCTCCCTTATGTTTTAGATTTTGCACGTATATTGAAATATAGAGTATAATTAATATTTCAGCATGTTTTAGATTTTGCATGTCACGTTTTAGATTAATATATGATAATCTTCTATTACTGATAGTCAGTTATAGTCTTCTATCACTTTCAAAAAATATATAACAATTTATTTACTAGCTAACTTGTTTTAATAAATCTTTTTAACAGGTAGAACACGGGTTACTACTGGTTCAACATGAAAAAAGTATTATAAAGACAGTAACCACTTACGTAAATCTAGAAGGTCTACAAATAGTAAAAAAGAAATTAAATTACCAATGTTTATCTAAAGTCACGAGAAGTCTTTTTGGACATCTTTTAAACTGAAAGAATTACAAAACTCCAACCCAATTCTTTAACTACTTGGTACAAAGACAAGTTTTGACTAGGAAGTTAAATGTATTGGCATTCAACTTTAATGGACTAATTGTAGAATTTGGGTTGAAAGATTTTTGCTTGATAACTGAACTAAAAGGACACAACTTCAGTATGGTTGATTTAACAGAAAGAGATAACACATATGAACTTAAGACAACCTTCTCCTTTAATGGCCAAAGGGTATCAAGGAGTGATTTGGAAACAACATTCAAAATGATGCGAGAATGGGAGAGTGACATTTTGAAAATTAAACTAGCAAATCTTCACATTTTACAAAGTATCCTCCTCCCAAAGCAAGTACATAACAAAATTAATTGGAAACATTCATGTATTATGGACAATGAAGAAGAATTAAATGAGTATCCATGAGGAAGGTTGTCATATAATTTAAGATATGAGTTTTTCAAGAAAGCTACTTGTGTGGACAAAAAAGGTGCGGTCTATCTACAAGGATTCCCATTAGCCTTAGTCTATTGGGCTTTTGAAATCATTCAAAAACTATCATCTTTAGATGTTGGTTTTGGAAGAAAAATTTCTGAAAAAGGTCCAAGAGTAACAAGATGGAAATGTTTGCGGCCACATGAATGGAGGATTTTGAAGGAAAACATATTTGATTTACTTATTTGATAGGCAGTGACAAAACTCTGTCACTGTTGGTTATCACTGATAGGTAGTGATAGAACTCCATCGTCACTGGCTATCACGATGGTGTTGAATAATTTTTCTAATAATTTTTCTATGCTTTTACTTGTGGTTTTCTATAATTTCACTTCAAATGACAGAGGAGGAATCTAAGTCAGAGATAATGCAATATTTTATTGATATAGAGAAGAACGAGATTGAGGGAAGAAAAAAAGAAGAACTAAATGAATTGATTGAAGAAGGTGGAAGAAATGAAGTGATTGTAAAAAGAATTGTGCAAAACTTTAAGGAGTTAAAAGAAAGTATGAAGAGAATTATTGAAGGACAACAAAAAATTCAAGACGAACAAAAAGAATTTGTAAAAGGACAGAAAGAAATTATTAGTTTATTGGAAATGATTAAGGGTCGCATAAAGAATGTTTCGTTAGAAAATCTTCCTCAAGAGTCTGAAAAAGAAAAAGACCTTGAACTGACCTTGGAGAAAATTAATTATCATTGATAGAAAATTTATATAAAAATAGTTCATTTGCAATAATACCTGGATTCATTTCCTTCAGTTTCTCAAAGAACTTTGGTATCAAACTATAAGACTCAGTAGCATCACCATTTAGTGATTTTAATATGTGTTCTTTTGCTTTACAAGATTTTTGATAACTAATATTAACACCAAGCTTAGTACGAGCCTTATGAATAATATCTCTTGGAAGAGATTGATTAGTAGACCTAAACCTAAAATCCTCTTTCAAGCAATTTCCAATTACAGATGAAGAAATTTGCATATGAGTACTTTGAATTGAATTCATAGAACAATCATGGTTAGAAATATACTTCGTAAGCATCCATAAATCACTTTTCTTATATTAATATTGTGATGCACAAACATATAATTGGCAACCATCTTGCAAACATTTCAACTCAAGTGAATTTGAATTTGAACGCATAGTCCGGAATTGAAAATTTTTAGTTACTGCTTACATAAAAGCATTTTGACAAAATTTCTTTACTTACAAATACATCCTTTTCCTTCAAATTGTCATGAAAATCATAATCTTGTGTAATCACATCATTTGAAGAAGAACTAGAAGAAGATAAACATAGCAAATTATCATTAGCTTCACTACTGCCACCAATGCCACTGGAAGAAGCTTCTATACTAGTTTGAGCAACAAGAGAATGAACCCTAACATGAGCAACCAAAGGATACCTAATACTCGACTCTTTAATCAAAGACAAAAACCAACAAACATCCTTATCTTGTTGTAAATTAAACACATTTTGAATATTTGTGTGGCCAAAGTCCAATAACACCCATAAATCAATAGAAGCATCCAATTGAATTTCATTCAAAATCAAACTAACTAAACCACCTAAATTCATCATATCATCAACTAGTACTCCAACAACACTATAATTCTCATAAAAATTGTACTGTGTCCATTGTCCACCATAAAAAACTACTATGAGAATATTAGCCATGATACCAAATTACTGCAAAAAACAAACAAAAGAAAAGAAAAAAAAAAGCATTATATAAGAAGCTAAAGATATCATGAATACAACTATACCAATTATAGAAAGTGATAGAGTTCTATCACAGTCCATCAGTGATAGAGTTCTATCATTGTCCATCAATGATATGGAGTGATAGAGTTCTATCATTGTCCATCAATGACATGAAGTATGTCCATGAGTGCACAAATTTTAAACTACTTCACCAAAAACACATAGAGAACAACAAAATCAATTAATTAAAACCTAAAAGATTTTTTTTGAAAATATACCAGCAAAGAAAGAAGAATGAGAAGAAAAAGAAGGAAAAGAAAAAATGAATGTTAGAAAAAGAAATTTTGTGGATATGCTGGTAATGTATACTAATCTACAATTATTATCAAGAGTTTCACTAACAAACATTTTTCATTGAATTCTGTAAAATTTAATTTATTGTTTGTGGTAATTAAGTAGAATATTCTTTTTATTTGATTTGAATTAATTACTATTAATCCGTAAGTATAAGATTATCGTTTTGAAGAATACGATGTTCATGTCTTCATATTAATTTCACATTGTGATGAAGTTTGCTTGAAAATTCCTATTAATTTCACAGTGTGATGAAGTTTGCTTGAAATTTGATTTTAAATGAAAACAAAATTATAATAAAAAGTGATCAAGAATATAGAAGAATAAGATGAAAGAAAGGAAAAAAAAAAGAATATCAGGATAGGAAGTGACACCGATGATGGACGTGGAAACACCGGCCGTGTGAAACCCTGAATTTGAGGTAGACGAAGAAGATGATACGAAGAAGAAGAGGATAGACGAAGAAGACGATACCAAGAAGAAGATGATGAACACGATTTGAAAAAAAACAAACAAAGATCAGAGTAAAAACAATGGATGAATAAACCGGAGGAATAGGTCGCTGATACAAAAAGATGGAGGTCAAATATTTGAGTAAAACGTAGGGGTAATTTTGGAATAAAAGAAAATTAATATATTTCCTCCAATTTTTTTGCCAAGGGATGTAAATAGTTTCAGTTTTCTTCTATTTATATAAATTCCCCTATTTTTAAATTAATAGAATTTCATGATATATTTCCTACTCCAAGAAAAAAAGAGAACTCTAAATATCTAAGAAGAAAATAGTTTTCTTTAAAACAATTAATCAAGTAGAAAAGTGAATGCTTTTGCTTTTTGGAAAAAGAAAATAGTTTCTAACATTTTTCCATCCCAAGTGGTTCCAACAAACCAACCTCGTCCCAAATGATAGGAAGTTCTCGGACGGGTGGTGTCCCAATTTGGAGATTTACTTTGTAAATTTAGAGACAAAACAAGTATTATTTTGGCAAATGTGCTGGTATTTTGAGATTCCCAAATTAAATCGAGGAATTGTTTTGTAAAATCTTTCGCTGTTATAAGGCTTTTATCCTTTTAGTGAGTTGAACTTATTTTTGTCATTCATAAGAGAAATCCTATTTGTTTTTATACATTTTAGATTTTATTAATTTTTTTTAAGTGGTTTATGTTGTGAAAATGGGGCACAACTGGGATACAGAAATCTAGAAAATATAATATTAAAATAATACTATAATATAGTATAAAACATATAACACATGTAAATAAAGAAATAAGAAAATAATTAGGAAAATCAAAATCTCATAATTCTCCACTTTCTCCAATTTCTTTCGATTTCTCTCAAATCTTGGTACATCTTACAACTCCACCAAATGCCACTATTTAGATGCAATTTGACAAGCATGACATGGATTACACAGCCACTAAGGGTGACTCTCTTATAGATATATGACATGAGTGTTGGATGGTTGATGGGAAGACATGTACTGGATGGCTATATCGCCACTAAGCACACACTAATGGGCATCTACATTTTTATATTAATATTTATAATATTGATGGAAACAGTAGACATGCGCAGTGGAATAAGAATCAAACTTTTATTTAATTGCAACTAAACAAATTTAGTAATCAACATGCATAACAACCCTAATTGAAACAAAGATAAGGTTAAAAAAAACTCACATTTGATGCTTTTCTTTTATTGTAATTTTTTCACAAATTCTTTGCAATATTCTCACGAACTTGAAGTCGAGACTTCCACTAGTGTTGACCTGCTATTCTTCGGACTTAGAACCGGGTTGTGGGACTCAAATGGTGGAGGAAATAGAGAGAGATGAAAATATTTTTGGAGGAATCTTACACTTAGATCTTTTTTTGTTGTTGAGAGTAAAAAATGTTCTTGGATTATTTTTGTAATTCACAATTACAAAATTAATTCTTGCATTTTTCAAACACAAGAATCCTTTCATTTTTGTAAAGGGAACTCTTACAAGCAAACTATATACACGAGTTTCCCTATCTCACCACTTGACATTCTTAGTGAGGTAGATGTCTTGCATGCAATAAGCCACATGCATGCCACATGCAAGTGATAAGTTTGCCAAATCTCAACGTGTGTTATTATTTAAATTAGTCTAAGGGCAATATGGTAATTTAACATTTAAATCAAATTCAAAGTTTAACTTTTTAAAGTTTAAAGTTAATATTTTGAATTTTTACCATTTTGTCTGTCTTGACTAACTTCAACCTCCCGAGCATGAATTCACATTGATTTCTTCGAAAATCAAATCACATTTGAATACAAAGTGGGTCAAAGTTTGACTTTTCATAGTTAAAAGTTAACATTTTAACTTTTCACAACTTTGACAATTTCCATCATTCCCGAGCTTATGAATATGAATCCATATTCATATTTTTAATATTTAAATTACATTTAAACATGAAGCTCTATCTGAAGCTTATAACTGATAACTATACCAAATATATTTGTTGGTTTCTCTCTTTACCTAATTCAAACAATTCAAATTATTCCATCATAATGTTCTAAGTTGATTCCTTGTGAGCTAGCGAGGGAGCCTAATGGACCTATAGATCATGGGCTCCAATGATCCGAGATTAACTGCCTAAAATATTTTAGATCGAGCTAATCAATCTTCGTTAACTAACGGGTCATTTCACTAAAGTTCCGTAGTTGCACTCCCCTTACTATAGATATATTTGTGTCCATGTGATATAGCCATGATAAGCAAGTTAATCCTTCATAGGTTGTTCGTAACCTCGGCTAGGTCAAAGTACCGTTTTACTCTCTAGAGACTACATCTTGTTCCTTAGGTCCCACTGATCTACTATTAAACAATTGATTTTAGGTCCAACCTATAAACCGAATCCCTCTCGAGCCAATGAGAAGGTGGAGCCCCTTGTTCAAGACTTGGATTCAATCCTTAAGAAAACAATCTATCTACTATCCATAGAGCGGGTAGTAGTGAATTCCGTCTTGCACCCTATGTCCCTAGCTATCTACCCGGTCTTACCCTTGAAATGAGAGGCTTATTGGGCCAGCGCCATTGAGTTGCCCTCACCTACGCAGATCTAAGGATAATTTCGTATGAACAGAAGTTCATAGTTAGCTCAGGATTAAGATTAAGATACATTTGATATCTATAAACGAAATAGTCAGTTTTACAAAATTAACGGTGTTATAACTTAAAAGTGACTATTTCATGGTTCTAGTTTTATGTAAACCCTTTACATAGGATGCCCCCACTTTCATGTCTCTACATGAACGATTCAAGATTACATCATTTGTACTAACTACAAACCAGGCCGCATTCAAAGTGTCCCCAAAATAAGATGCTCAATCGTATTAGTATATTATATACTATTTAGGCTAAATACTCTAACTTGATACATATTTATGTCTCTACATAAAGTTCAAGTTTACTCAATAATAGCCTCAGGTCCTTAGTTTATTGGCTTTAAGATTATAGTATCAGTAACAATTTTATTGAATAGAATATGATTACTCCCCCTTAGATGTCCATTACATATATGAAATATGCCTCGTTAAACCATTACTAGGAAAAAACTCAATGGAAAAAAAAAATTCTAGTGAAGGGAAAAGAGTACATATTTAATTCTTACAAAAATAAAATTTACTCCTCATGGACACATCATTTGAGATATCTGAGTCACCGCATTCCAATGTTGTGTGCCAAAATTTCAAAGGTTGGGGTAGGTAGTGATTTTGTAAATAAGTTTGTCAGGTTATCTTTTGAACAAATTTATTGTACTGTAATGTCGCCATTTTCTTCAAGATCATGAGTATAGAAAAGCTTCGGTGAGATGTGCTTTGTTCTATCACCTTTAATATAACCTCATTTTATTTGAGTTATACATGTTGTGTTGTCTTCGTATAATGTTGTTGGAGGGAGTTTACTGGAAGACAAACCACTTTATTTTTTAATGTGTTTAGTCATTGATCTTAACCATATACATTCTTAACTAGCCTCATGAATTGCAAGAATTTCACCATGATTTAAGGATGTGGTTGTTATGGTTTGTTTCACTGATTGTCAGGATATAACAGTTTCTCCATATATGAATAGATAACATGTTTAAGATTTAGCTTTGTGTGGATCAGATAAATATTCATAATCTGCAAAATCAACTAAGTTAAATTTGATTTATTTAAATAAAATAATCTCTTATCAATTGTTCCTTGGAGATAACGAAGTATATGTTTAATTCCATTATAATGTCTTTTTATTGGAGAGGAACTATATCTAGCTAATAAAATTATTGAAAATGCAATATCTGGTCTTGTATTATTAACAAGCATTACTACAAATTTGACCTTCTTTAATATGCAGAACATGTAAAAAATGTCTACCTTGATGGTCTTTGCCCATCAAGTAGGCAAACATCAAGAAAGCCCAACCACTAGTTTTCTTGATGGTCAAAACATGTCATCAAAAACTCTATCTTGATGGTATTAACCATCAAGAAAGAAGACTTTGATGTTTTTTGCCCATCAAGGAAACTGAAAAATCCATCAGGAAAATCGTTTTCTTGATGGCCAAAACATGTAGTAAAAAACCTATTCCTTTTTTTCTATTTTATGGAAAAAAGAATAGATTTCCTTTTACTTTTCACACCAACCTTAGGTTCGTGCTAATTGGCATTTTCATGATCTTGATTTCCTCCTCAATGAGGATTGTACTAACAATTGTAACATTGATATCCAAATTTATAAACAACTTCTACAAATTTTTAATGCAGTAGTGGGGATTTGAACCATAGATATATACATGTGCCAGTTGTGCTAAGCTCATGTTTTACGCCTTCTACAAATTTTAAAAACCCTAAATTATAAGCTTTGAATTCAACTCAGTAACGTTAAACACAATAACTAATTTAATTTTGATACAATCACTTATTTCAATCTAATTATAATTACCATTGTTAGTTTTTTTAAAATTAATGTTGTATTATTGATATATAGACAATAATAATTAAAAAAATAGTAAATCTTTAAGAATATTATTGATGAATATGTATTTTTCTTGATGGACCTTGCCCATGATTTTTTTTTTTTTTTTTTGTCTTTGTCCATCAAGAAACCCTAAACCCATAAAGAAAATTCTAAACCTATCAAGAAACCTAAAAAAGTATATTAATTTTTTTCGATGATGGCCATTGCAAATCAGGAAAATTCATTCCTTGATGGACCTCATCCATAAAAAAAATCTATCTAACTTGATGGACATTATCAGTCAACTAATATATTATCTTTGATGTTTATTGTCCATTGAGAAATAGTTTTCTTGATGTTTGTTGATCATCAACAAACTAAGGAAACTTTGCCCATCAAGGAAATAAAAAATCCATTTTTTTTTTTACATTTTTTCATAATTCTTCAACAAAATAAGGAAACTTTTTCTAACATAAATGACCGTCAAGATAAATATTGTATCAAGAAAAATATTTTTCTTGATGGTCCTTTGTCATGACCATTAAGAAATCAAAATTTGTGCGCGTCAAGAAAAACCAAATTTATAGTAGTGAAGATACATAAATGCATCAATTGCACTAAGATATGGTATATCTAGACCAAGGAGTTTTTCATTATCATCTCGAGGTCAAAATATATTTTTCGTCACATATAGTTAACGAACTTGCATTGGGATGTTCAATGGATGTGCTTTATCCATATAAAATCGTTTCAAATCTTTTCCTGTACAAGTTGATTATGAACAAATATTCTATCTGCCAGATGCACAATTTGTAAACCAATGCAAAATCTTATTTTTTGAGATCTTTCATCTCGAAATCTTTCTTAAGATATTCTATTGCCTTTAAAAGTTCTTCAAGAGTCCCAATTATATTTAAATCATCAATATATATAGTTATAATAGCAAATTATGACTGTGATTTCTTTATAAAATTGCATGAACATATTGGATTTTTTTGATATCCTTCTTTCAACAAATATTCACTCAGGTGATTGTATCACATTCGTTCTGATTGTTTCAATCCATATAGTGATCTTTGTAACTTTATTGAATATAGTTCGCAGAAACTCGATTTATATCTTTCAAGTATCTTAAATCCTTTTAGGACTTTCATATAAATATTATTATCAAGAGATCCATATAAAAATGTTGTGACTACATCCATAAGAAGCATGTCTAGATTTTTATATACAGTCAAGCTGATTAAAAATCTTAATGTGATTGCATCCACCCCAAAGAATATGTCTCCTCATAATCAATACTAGGTCTTTATGAAAAACCTTGTTCAACTATTCTTTCTTTATTATCTTGTGATCTCATTATTTTCATTTCTTTTTCTCACAAATACCTATTTATATCCCACAGGTTTGACACCTTTTGGTGTTTGGACTACTGATAAAAAAAATCCCACGTTTGTAAAGTGAATTTAATTTTACCTCAATTGCTTCTTTCCACAATAACCAATTTTTTCTCTGTCTACATTTTTCAATAGATTTTGGTTCATAATCTTCGTTTTCACATATAATATCAAGAGCAACATTATATGCAAAAATATTGTCAACAACTACATTAGTTCGCTTCTATCTTTTTCCTATCATGAGAGTTCTCATTATTATTCTCGGTTGTTTATCTTCTTTGACATTTTTGTCAAAAGTTAATTTTTGGATTTTTTCTAGAACATCCACATCTTTAATCGAGTTATGGACTCGATTCCCTTTTCGAAGATTTTTATTTTTGGAACCAACTAGGTCTACCATGCTTCCAGTGTGTTCCAGATATATTTACAATATGTTGTGTAGGGATATCAATCTTTGATGAGATATTTGCTGCTGGTATATGTGATTTAATTACATTCTTTGCATCTACAAATGCATCTTGGTAGGATTTGCTATATTTTGCAAATGAATTATTTTCTTAACTTCAACTTCACATTGATCTGTACGAGGATCAAAATGAATGAGACAATAATGATACATTCCATGTAATTTCTTTTTCCAATTTCTTAATTCCTCTCCCTAATGTTTGAAAATTTGTCTCATTAAAATGACAATCAGCAAATCGTGCAGTAAACACATCGCCTGTCAGGGGTTTAAGATATTTAATAATTGATGAGGAATCAAAATCAACTATATTCCTAGCCTCTTTTGAGGACCCATCTTAGTACGTTGCGGTGGAGCAACTGGAACATATACTGCACATCCAAAAAATTTCAAATGAGAAATATTTGGCTCATGGCCATATGCTAATTGTAATGTCGAGTACTTGTGATAAGTTGTTGGCCTAATATGTAGCAGCAAAATAGCATGTTCCCATACAAATGTAGGGAGTTTAGCTCTCATAAGCAAGGGTCTAGCAATTAATTGCAAACATTTTATAAATGATTCTACTAAACCATTTTGTGTGTGAACATGAGCTACAGGATGTTCAATACTGATCCTAATAGACGTACAATAATTATCAAATGTTTAGGATGTAGATTCACCAGAATTATCAAGTCGAATATTTTTAATTGTATAATCAGAAAACTATGCTCTTAACTTAATTATTTGAGCAAGTAATTTTGCAAATGCAAGATTTTGACTTAAATGGTCCACTTAGATAATAAGCACACATGCGACTATTTGCTGGATGCCTCTATTAAGACCATAAAATACTTAAATGGTCCACTTGGTGGGTTAATCAGTCTACAAATATCACCATGAGTTGGTTCTAAAAATGTAAGTAATTTGATTCCCACTTTAGTTGGTGATGCTCAAATTATTAATTTCCCTTGAGAGCAAGCATCATATGCAAATTCATTAGATTGAAGAATCTTTTGATTCTTCAATGGATGTCAATGTGAATTTTCAATAATTCTTCTCATCATTATTGATCATGAATTACCCAATCGATTGTTGCAAATATGTGTGGATTCATGAACTTCAGGTTCATTGTTGCATATGTTTCAATTACTTTTATTTGAGTATAATATAATCTAGAAAATAAAGCAGACAACTTTCTAATATATGTTTTTCATTTGATACAGTAGATATAATATAAAGATATTTTATCCCATTCTTTCTATCAGTTTTAATATGATAACCATTGTAATGTATATCTTTAAAATTCAATAGACTTCTCTTTGATTGACTAGAGAACAATGCATTATTAATTGTGAATTTTGTTCCTCTAGGTAAAAAAATATTTTCTTTTCCAAACCCTTCAATCAAGTCTGCAGAACCTGATATTCTATTGACTTTTACTTCTAGTATTGTTAATTTGAAAAAATATTTTTTACTTGTTAGTATTGTGTGCATAGCTGCATTGTCTGCCAGACATATAACTTCATTGCTCATTTTTTTCAAATATGATAATCTCTTCATGAGATTCAAAACTTTACCGCATTCAAATTTGTCATACTGGATGTGCCAAATATACTATTAATTTGATATGCAAAATCTGCTTCCACATTTTCTTTTTTTTTTCTTTTTCTTGTGGAGCTTTTCTTTTTATGATCATCATTTCATGTGGTTCTTTTGAGATTTAGATGATTATAACAACCAACCACGAAAAATAATTACTTCTTATAACGATCATCAAATTCACAACATTCACTTCAAGAAATGTGATTGTTTCAGTCGATCAATAATGATTATTTTCATCTACCGTTATTTAAAATTTACACCATTCACTTCAGGAAAATGTTGTTTCCTTAATCGATTGATGTTTATTATTTTTCAACCAATAACTCGATATCTCATTCAACCACAAGAAGAAATTAAGATAATATTCATCAAAATACTTTTTCTCGATATTGCTACTGTTGGAGCATATCTAAAATATAAGATAATTGCTTTCTAATGATTATATTCTTAATGACTTTTCAATGTATCAAACTTTCATGATAAAAAATATTACTATTAGAATAAAATAATATATAAATTTAATATATATCAATCATGTAAAATAATATTTTTTTATTAATTATAACGAGTAGGAAAAAATGACATATCGTTAGGATGACTGTAGGAGACAATCAGAGCTCGTGTTGTTAGCGTGTTGTGAAAACGAGGCACAACCTATAGAAACCAAGAAAATATAATATTAAAATAATAATATAATATAAAATAAAATATATAAATAATAGAAATAAGAAATTTTAAAAATAAGAAAATAGTTAGGAAAATCAAAGTCTCATCATTCTCCACTTTCTCCCACTTTTTCCAATTTTTTTGGATTTCTCTTCAATCTTGGTACATCTTACAACTCCACTAAATTGTCACTATTTATAGTCATTTGACAAGCAAGAGGTGAGTTACATAGCCACCAAGGGTGACTCTCTTATAGACACATGGTATGAGTATTAGATAGTTGATGGGAAGACATGTGACTATATGGCCACAAAGCACGTTAACGAACATCTACATTTTTATATTAATATTTATCATACTTAAGATTTAAAGAGTTTTATTGTGTTTTTTTTCTTTTCCAAATTCGTTTAGATTTTAAATTTGGATAATATAAAGATGGTTTTTAAAGAAGAATTTATGTTATTTTCTTAACATGATTTCTGTGATATAACATAAATTATTATTCTTTAAAGAAATCATGTTAAGAAAATAACATAAATTCTTCTCTAAAGACCATCTTTATATTAAACTTTTATTCTAATTCAAATTTTTTCTTTTAAATTATATATATATATATATATATATATATATATATTATGGTGTGTGATAGCATGAGATAAGATAAATGTATGTTTTTTTTTTAAAAAATCCAATATTATTTAAAAGTTGAAGGATAATAATTTTGTATTCTTCCTATTCATGGAATTTTGATATTATTTAAGCATACATAATCTCTATTTATATTGCTTTTATGTCCATGTTTATGTGGGTAAAGTTGAGTTCTTTTCCATTTGGAGTCTTACCATTTTGAATTCATATAATGCTGTTTGGTTTTCCTAATCTTAGTTGTCTATGCATTATAGGTAGCGAAATAGCTTATACTATTACTATTACTTTCCTTTTCGTGGAGATTTGCTTGTATTGAATTTTATTCATCTTTCTGATGAAAATAATGGTTTATCAAAAGAAAGATATATTGGTAGTACTTTCCTATTTTATTTTTAGTTCCCAAAGTTAATGAAATGTTGTTAAGCTTTTCTGTTTTCTATTAACTTGTTATTACACGACTATGAACTTCAAACTATAGAAGGCTTGTTGCAGTCTCTAGGATTGGAAAAATATTATTTTCTTTTGAAGGCCGAGAAAGTATGTTAAAATTCTATTATTGAATATTCATTGTTATATTCATATCTTGCTCACTTTCCTACTTCATTTCTTCTTTTTGTAATGGAACTTTATTTGTGTCGACAATGCTAGTTGCTTGTTTATCTTGGTTGTTGTCATAGGTTTTTTCAGCTATTTATAAATTAAATTTTGAGCCTGA
The DNA here is from genome assembly GCF_000004075.3 of Cucumis sativus. NCBI lineage: Eukaryota > Viridiplantae > Streptophyta > Magnoliopsida > Cucurbitales > Cucurbitaceae > Cucumis > Cucumis sativus. The sequence goes on from NC_026660.2 coordinate 13,917,896, forward strand.
CATTTGTTATGTGCACTATTATAAATTTTATACTAAGTTTATGGACAAGTTAGCTTGGGCAACTTGAAAGAAAATGCACTTGGACCGTTCTTTACATATGTACTTTGGTTGGAAATGGTGAGGATCCTTGTGTTATCTTGGTTTTTGGATGCACTTATATTTTTATTTTTTTTCTTAATGAAAACAGTTGCAGTTAAAAAAACTTGATTTTCTCTTGACCTTACATGAATTTTTGTTTTGTTTATTAAGGAATGGTTAGAAGTACATAATCATTGTCAGGCTACTGTGGATGGAACAAATGTTGGCCTCTATCAACATAATTTTGCAGACTCTCTTGATTTAGTCTTCCTCAAGTTGTAAAGTATATTTTGGTATTAGATAGCCAACTAAGCTATGTGATTGTGTAGATGGAAGCGATAGTTGAAAGTTGAAGACTGAAGGTGTTTAGAATTTCTTATTTAAGTTTTGTATTATAAACTTGTTTCATGTATTATAGTAGAATGTATATACAAATACAATATTAAGATTTCATTTTAGGTATACAAATGTAAAATAAAAAATATTGTAGTTTCTAAAATAATATTAATTTTATTGATTTGTTGTCGTGAGAAAAAAATATTTATTTACACCTACCCAATGTCGGTTTATAAAAAATGAACAATAATGCAACAATTAAATAAAAATAAATTTATAAAAATAGATCCAAAAGCAATACTTTAATGTCGGTTTAAAAAATAATTTATAAAAATAAATAAAAAAACAAGACTTTAATGTCGGTTTTAAAATGACATCAAAGGCTAACCGACACTAAAGATCTACAATAGCACCATAAAAAGACATTAATGAGGCCTTTAATGTTGTTTTTAAACTGACATTAATGAGGCCTTTAATGTCGCTTTTAAACCGACATCAATAAAAAAGGACATTAAAGGCCTTTAATAACGCTAGCATAGATGTCGGTTGCCAACCGACACTAAATGCCATTAATGTCGGTTTTAAATTTAAAGGACGAATTTCTTCTAAAATTCTTTTGAATTTTCATAAACCGAACAAAATTGAAACTATTTATAAAATATAACAAAAAAATAAATAAATAAATGAGTTATAGAGAATTGAATGATTTCGTAAATAGTTCCAGTTTTGTTGCCAAATTTAAAATACCCCTATTTTTCAATATAATCTAGAAAAAAACCTAAAAAATTTTCATAACCACTAACCACATTTAGACAGTATTGATAACAACAATTGCAAAGTTTATGAATTTTGTTGTAAATTTTGAAAATTCTAAAACTTATTTTATCAAGTTCGTGATCATGCTAGTTTATGTTAGCAAAGCTTTTCCATTAACCACAATTTTCACTAAAGAAAATCCATTTTTATAAAATTTTAATTTGAAATATATTAATTATATTAAAATTATGTACTTTTATATTTGTTGAATATCAAATTTCGACCAATTAAATTATGTCACATCATTACAACAAAAATCGTGCTAATTATGAAAATTATAAATGAATTAAGTCGAGTAATTGAAATGATTCATACCTAACAACTTAGGGTTATCAAGAAGAATAGCAAATTATGAGTTTTACTGTGAGAAAATAGCAAAAATATTTTTAAATTGCTTACATGCCTCTACCCAATAAAAAAATATAGTTGTTCACCTAAAACTCAAATATCCTATAATTGCATATGCTACATACAATTCAAACTTATGAAAAATAATTTTCCTCAAAATATAAAAATTAGAAAAATTACCATTAATGGAAAGTTCCGTCTCATGAAACCATCTGTTCATCTTCCTGTACTGCCAAACTTGGATAACATTCTTGGACGCCAAGAAAGAACATTACTTAATACGTGCTCTAGTTGCTTTATGCATTCAATAGATTTAGCATCATCAAGAACGAGATCAACTTCTTTCATTACAAATAAAGCTCCAATTTCTTTAGAAAGTATGAAAATAACTACAAGGAAGAGTTCATTAAACACCTAATTATATATAAATAGTGCTAAGCTAGGACGCCATTCATACGTGTTAGTTGCAAGATAAACACTTCCAAACATACCACACCCAATTAGCTTTTCTTTTTGCCACTGACCTTTCATCGATGAAATGTATGACTTCTCAATAACATGATGAACATTTGACGGAAGAGACTATGGATACGCTTGTGAAGAGGCCACTAACGAAACATTTGACGGAAGAGACCATTTGTTATGTATGTGGACTATTAAGTATAATTGGTATAATTAAATAATTTTTCACAAAAAAATCACCCTATTATCACTATTTTGATGGGATGTTGATATTTAAAATCAAAATATCGGTATTTTGGTAGTTTCAAATCAAAATTTAAAATTAACTTTTAAATAATAATTATGAAAAATAGATAAATGATATTATCAACATAATCCTAAAATTTTGAAATCATGTTTGCTATTATTTTGGGAAAATCAATTGATCAAAATTTTCCTAAAATAATAATTATAGGGTAAGATACAATTTTAATTTCAATTTATTATTATGTTAAATGAACGATTTTATGGAGGGATTGTTTAATGCAACATTAAAGAGTAAGGTACAACCTTAATTGAAAGTTGTTATTATATCAAATGCACGATTTTAGAGAATGATAAAATTCTAAATTAAAAAATATGAATTAAATAGTTATTACTATATATATATTATGAATTATATAAATAAATTGTTAATTACTTGATTTGAAACCTACAAATCCAAAATCCAAAACAATTGGTATAAATTACGAGCATAATTCTAGGGGATGTTGATTCAATTAGATCTATCCAAAAAATAAATATTTATTTAATATTTTTTCAAAACTAAATGATTTACAAATACATTGTATTCGTGATTCTGGATTATACTTCATCATCTTAACCGACACAACTACACTGTCTGTCGGACAAGAATGTTGCTTGCTTGTGATAATTTTTAACAATGTCAATAACATACCGGTGGGTATTCAAAAATTTGCGAACAATCCAAATATCATTTTTTTAACACAAAAGCACCTAACTACCATGTACAAGACATATCTTTGCATCGAATGTCAAACGATATGTGATTGAACCTAACTATAACAAATTCAAAACTATTGTTCACAGCCAGCAAATAAATCATTTTCTTCAGTACTGACTTAGTTCTGAACTTTACTCCCATCTTAATAGGTATTCAGCATTTGGTGAATAAAACGAATCAATATCAATAATCTCTAATAGATTATGTGAACATTGTTGCCTATTTAATTCATTATTCAAGTATGGGTATTTCCAGCTGAACCAACAGGTGCAGAATCAACAACCACAACTAAATTATTGTTAGAGAATTTCGACATAACCAACATAAGCCAATACACATTGCAGTGCCATGACATAACTCTAGATAATAAAAGTAAACGAAATCCAAAACAATCGTACAATAAAGTCAAACTTGCTGTAAAAGAAATTCGTAGACAAACACGAGCTTATTCCTAGTAGGGAATAATATTGAATATTAGTGTAATTCAAAATAAAAATCTCATAAACAAACTATTGGTACAATCAAATAATTCTTCAAGGTAAAAATCACATTATTATCACGATTTTTGTGGGATGTTGACATTTAAAATCAAAATTTGAGAATTTTGGTGGTTTCAAATCAAAGTTTAAAATGAATTTTAAAATAACATTTATGAAAAATACATAGAGGGTATTAACAATCTTATCTTAAAATTTTAAAATTATGTTTGTTATTATTTGAGAGAAATCAATCCACAATAATGATGTTTATGGATGATACAAATATTCTTAAAATAATCATATGGACGTTAAATGCATTCTAATTATAAGGAAAAATAAAATCATTTTATGGAAGGATCGTTAAATGCATAGTTATATGAAAGAATCGATAAATGTATAATTATAGAGAAAATAACAATACTAATATGAAATTGTTATATCAAATGTACAATTTTAGGAGATGATGCAATTCTAAATTTAAATTTTGGATATCTTTCCACTAAACTTTCAAATTCAACTAATAAAATAAATATTTATAAACATTAAATTTTAAGTATCCAAATTGTGTATTACGTATGATATAATAGCATGTTACTAAATACAAACCAAAACTTATGAAATGTATAATAAATAAATTATATTATGAATTATTTATTAATGAAAAAAATATATGAATTAAGTAGCTACTAATATATATATACTATGAATTATATAAATAAATTGTTAATTAGTTGATTTAAATCCTACAAGTCTCAAATTTTAGTATGGATTGAAGACATAAATTTAGTAGATGTTGATTCAATTAAATTCATCCTGAAAATAAATATTTATTTAATATATGTATAAAACTGATTGATTTGCAAATATACTGTATCTGTGATTTTGAGTTATATTTTCTCATTTTCATCTATACAAATACGTCGTACTTGCGATAAAGGAATTTTATTCTCTCTATAGAGAGGTATAATTAGCTGGAAAAAAATAAAAAAAATTAGTACATTATGCGGTTTTACTATAAATCAATTTTTTTGGAATATACTATTTTCCAATTAGTTATCCATTATTTTGCCATTCTCACTGTTAAGCTGACAGTGGAAATTTGGGTCAAGAAAGACGTTGAACCCAAGTACCATAAGGTGATTGGGTCCAAGCCCAAGCCCATTGGGCCCATATAAATCCTCTATGAAAAGAGGCTTTGCCCTTTCGTTTGATAAAGGCGAGAATGGACAATGAAGTGTTGAAGCTTTGAAGATAAGTTCCCAAGATTTAAGCTTCCAATATTCAAATATTGAAGCGTCCAAGTCTTGAAAGCCAACTCTCTCTAGCTCTAAATATTGAAGATTGAGTTTTTCAAGTTGCAAAGACTGAAACACTTAGGGGCTGTTTGGGCCCCGGGTAATTACTGTGGGCTTGGGTTATAATAACCCAAACCCACGTTTGGGGCTCGTATAATGGAAACCCTAACGCGTCTTCACTTCATCTTCCATTCGTTTTTCTCTCCGATTTACTTCCTCTCAACGCGTCTTCATCCTTCGCAACTCATCTTCATCCTTCGCAACTCGTCTTCAATCTCTGTACACTACTCGTTCTTTAAGCCGTTTAATCCTTCCAATCGAAATCATCCCCTCTCTTCAATCCTTGTAACGACATTGATTTTTCTTTCATTTCGGAAAAAACTTTTCCCTTTTTTCATCAACTCAGCTTCAACATATTCCGGTTTAGGTATGGTCGTCGTTTTCTTCTCGGTAATTTTTACTTCTTCTTCTATCTTCCTTTCTCTCCCACTCTTCGTCCTCCCAGTTTTCGTTGAAGGCTTCGCTCACCGTGTTGCTTCCGAAACAAATGGGTCTTCTGTCGGTTTTATTGATCGGCTGTGTTTTACATTTTGCCTCTGAAACCTTTGCCCTTGCATGTTCACCACTGTTATTGGTGAACATGCAATCCGACTCGGTTTTCCCCTTCCAGAAGACCTTGCCGCTTGGACTCCCACTTGTCGATCGGGTAATTTTTTTCCCTATGATTTGGACACATTCTACACTACGGATACTATCTGCATTTGGGATGTTCGAGCAAGGTATGGTCGGAGGTAAGTGGTTGGATTTCAAGTTTCTTTCTTTGCCGATGATGAGGATTAAAGTTATGCACTGTCTGAATAATTTTCTTTCTGATTAGTTCATTTCTATGCATAATTATTTGTAATCGTTTTTGTTTTTTACTTTTATTGTTTTTCATATTCGGTCATCCCAATCTGTTTACTTTCGACGTTTTTTATTACAATTGTTCCTGTAGTTTTTTGAAGTCAGTTCTGTATATGTGTATCTATGAAAAATTTTGTCTATGTGCTTCAACATATATCTCTGTCTATGTGAAAAATTTTGTTGGTTTCACTTTGTAATCTGAACATATTTTGTACCACTTTTTAATATTATCCCTCATAAATATGTTGACATATTTATTTCATTTGGCACTTTGACTAACTATGTTCACACTGCCTATTTACTTGCAATCAATATGACTTCTGAATTTGCATATGACTTCTGAATTTGCTTTGCTGACTAGTCTTCTCTCTTTACTTGTGTTCTGTTTCTTTCTCTTTATTTCTAAGCAAATCTCATTCATCCATCCATTAAACTGCACTGTCTGTGTTCATTTCATTTTTTGGTTATTTATTTGTCTACTCATAGCTTATCTTTATCTTAGTTGTAGGTTTTGACCATTTGCTTCCCTTTTCTGTACACTTCTGTAATTTGCAGATATTCATATTTTATTTTTTTTTGGTTTGAGTGAATAAAGGCATACTTATTCACCCTCTAACCCTCTATATATACCACTCCCTTTGTTGTATTTTATTGTGTTGTTTTCCTTGCTTTCTCATTTGTGCTTTCTTTATTTGGTATGTAACTTAACTTTGTTTTCCTTCTTTTCAACTTCTATTTCGACTTCTTTTTTCTTTTGCCATATCAATGTTAAGTAGATTCTGTTATGTTTAAAGCATATTTGTGTCGATGTTTTATGCTTATTTGGTTGCATTTGTATAGCTATATATGTTTTTGCTGCACATCCAATTGTAATAGTTGATCCAGTTCGTTACACCGAACGGATTCAGTTCCTTTGAGGCACAACGCTTTTTTAAATAACACGGCCTAAATTGCTCATTCATTTTAATCAATCTTCTTTTTTCAATTTCACCTTGACATTCGTCCAAACAATACGGTACGTAATCGATACACCTCATCCTTATACTATTTGTACTTGTACTTTTCTTATGTCGGTACACTAATTTCATTTCTTTATTTGCAGGATATCTGACTTCCTACTTCGTTCGTTAGAGGTACGAGGCATTGGCGCTTTATATTGTACTACTTTATTTTCAAGTATTGTCAGTTAATACTTTTGCATTCTTCCATATTGTACTTCGGACTTTAGTCAGCATATTTGGTAATAAAGAATTCTATTTTTTTTTTTTTCATGATTCCAAATGTAACTGTAATTTTTTACTTGAAAATTTGTTTCGGTTTAAAAAAAGGTCTTCATTTTAAAAAAAATTCGTACACAAAGTGTATACCCACACAACCATATCAGTAGTATGAAACTGGAAATCACAATGTATCTATTCAAATTGAAAAAGTTATTTTTGCAATAAGTATTTTAAAAAAATTGCATAAAAAATGCTATTTTTGGTTGACAAAGCCTATTGTGAACATCAAATGTCATTTTCTAGAATTTTATTACATTTTTTTTTCGTACCAAGGTTATGTAATTTTACCATCAATTTCATTTTGAGAAAACGTGTATAATTTGTTATAAAATAAATACAATGACATCAACATTTGTAAAAAGAATACATTTCCAACTGAAAATAAACAAAATTTTCACGGGCATTTGTAAGCAATTGTAAACAAATACATTTCCAACCGAAAATTTTCAAGGGCATTTGTAAGCAATTGAAAGCCTTTTTTCAAAATTTGGAAGAAACAATTTTTAAAAAAAAGATAAAGAGAAAATATGGCTGAAACAAATTTTAAAATAAAAGGAAAAATAATAACACTTTCGATATTTGAAACAAATTTTAAAATAAAAGGAAAAATAATAACACTTTCGATATTAGCCAACTAATAGACCACATCGTACTTCTTTTTCAAAAAATAGCCAACTGTTTTCTTTCGATATTAGCCACACTTTTTAAACTGAACAACATAAATCTGGAACAGTTTGTTTTGGTTTACGGTTCGAACATACTCATACTAGTAACATATTGTTGATCCATAAGTTCATTTTACATAATTATATGTTAGAAGTACATAAATATTTATATTAATGTATGCATTTAAGGTATACTAGCATTACATTGCTAAAAGTAGATCGTGAGGTTCGTAGGCGCTACCCTGAAATGGATAACCAAAACATTCGCACTATACTAACTGTCTTCACATCCACCCACAATCAGTTAATACTGCTATTGGATGCACTAATGAATGACAATAAGCGGGTGACCCATATACTGTACGAATTTAGGCATCAAATTAGACAACTTTCATACTTCTGTATGATACACTCCTCCGACCTCGTTTGTCGTGAAAGTACCAGAATGGACAGACGAACTTTTTCCATTTTATGTCACTTACTGAGGACGATTGTTGGTCTGACGTCGACCGAAATCGTCGATGTCGAGGAGATGGCCCACGATGTGAAGCATAGAGTCATCCAGCAGGATTTCGTGCGATCAGGAGAGACTGTTTCCCGTCACTTTAACCTCGTACTATTTGCGGTGTTGCGATTGCACAATGAGTTGTTAAAGAAACCCCAGTCAGTGACTACTACATGCACTGATTCACGATGGAGTTGCTTCGAGGTTCACATATTACTATATCATGTTACTTATCAATCACCACGTCCAGTGACTAACTGGATGGTATTTCATTCTGCAGAACTGCCTTGGGGCATTGGATGACACGTACATCAAGGTGAACGTGCCGCAAACCGATAGGCCTAGGTATAGAACACGTAAGAGAGAAGTTGCCACAAACGTCCTCGGTGTGTGTGATACGAAAGGCGACTTCGTCTTCGTATTGGCTGGTTGTGAAGGATCCGCAATGGGCTGCATGTTCGACTTCGTTTCGCGCATTCTTCGAGATGCTATTGCACGATCAAACGGGCTGCATGTTCCTTAGGGTAATCAAATGTTTTATGCCTCGAACATATACTTCCTACAACGTCAATCAAATTAGTTCGATCTGACGCATTCGTCATAGGTTATTACTATCTATGCGACGCCGGATATCCTAATGCAGAGGGATTTCTAGCTTCCTATAGAGGACAAAGATACCACTTGCAAGAGTGGCGAGGAGCGGGAAATGCCTCTGCCACTGCGAAAGAGTACTTCAACATGAAACATTCTGCCGCTAGGAATGTTATTGAACGAGCGTTCGGGTTGTTGAAGGGTCGATGGGCAATCCTTCGCGGCAAATCGTACTATCCCGTGTAAATTCAATGTCGAACAATTCTAATGTGTTGTCTACTACACAATCTCATCAACCGCGAGATGACGAATGTCGATTTCGTTGACGACGTTGACGAAGGAGACTCCACGTACGCCACGATTGGAGATGATGACATTCAGTTCATGGAGAAATCAAACGAATGGACGCAGTGGAGGGATGATTTGGTCGCATAGATGTTCAATGAATGGCAGTTGCGTAACGAATAGGCTTTCGTGTCGATTTTGTATTCCTGTACTTGTATTTAGTTAGTATTGAGTGTGTCTTCCTGTACGCTTAAATGTATGCATGCAGTATGAAAAACGAATTTGACAATTTTGCCTTCTTGTGTATTTTAATAATTATTCCTTCCTGTTTATTGAAGATACTTAAACAAATGCATGGTTGTATGGTTGTTAGTATGACAAGTTCATCACGTGCTCCTAAGCATGTATGGACGAAGGAGGAGGAGGCAACCCTCGTCGAGTGTATGGTCAAGTTGGTGTCTGCTGGTAGATGGAAGTCAGACAATGGCACATTCAGACCTGGGTATCTGGCACAACTTCTGCGAATGATGGTTGTGAAGTTGCCGGGATGCAATGTACATGCGACCACAGTGATCGACTACCGCATAAAGACGTTGAAGCGCTCATACCAGGCAATCGCAGAAATGCGTGGCCCGTCATGCAGTGGGTTTGGTTGGAATGACGATGCGAAGTGCATCATTGCTGAGAAGGAGTTTTTTGACAACTGGGTCAGGGTATGTGAAAAGTATAATTGTACACTGATATAATTTTTACTTCAATATGAAACAAGTCTAATATTTGATTTTTCTTTCCTATGCAGAGTCATCCTGCAGCGAAGGGGCTGCTAAATAAGCCTTTCCCATATTACGACAAGTTCGCGTATGTATTCGGGAAAGATCGTGCAATGGGCGCCCATGTAGAGACCTTTGCCGATGTCGGATCCAACGTTCCTCCTGGGTTTGAGGAATTTCCTCCCGTGGATCAGAATGATATGGAAATTCCTTCCATGTCCAGCCATAGGTTTAACATGTCACAAGACGACATCACACGACCAAGTCGAGGAATCGATAGTAGGACGACTTCAAGTGGCTCAAAGTGTAGGCGAGGAGGGCAAACTTCGAAAACAGCTGATGTGATTAAGGATGCCATGGCTCTTCAAACTGACCAGTTGAGACTCATTGCAGAGTGGCCGCGGTTGGCACTGGAGGATGAAAGTAGAGTCCGTAGAGAGGTGGTTCGCGCATTGCGTGCCATACCTGAGCTCAGTAGGTTGGATAGGGCGCAATGTAATTGAATACTAATGAACAATTTAACGGACATGAAGGGTTTCCTCTAACTGTCAGATGATGAGAAGCTTGACTACTGCACGGTGCTCATACGAGGCGCTAGCTGATTGTTTGTTTTACTTCCATCTTCGTATTCTTATGTTTTTTGTTTATGTTTGTACCTGTTAACTGCTTTTGATTGGTGTTTTCGAATGATATTGCTAGTCATTTGTTTTTGTTTTCATACATTTGAACTAGTAAAATGAATGTGACGTAATTTAATTTTCGTCTTCAAAATTTCAAAATAATTCAATTTGACCATTGCATTTTAAATATGAATTTCTAAAAAAAATTAATTAAACAATAAATATATCACATCACTACCAATACAACACTTTCCCCAAACACATCTTATCATAAAACTATCATAATACTAATCACATAATCCTTCCCCCAAACACATCTTATCATAACACTATCATAACAGTACTCACATAACTCTTCCCCCAAACAACTTTTATCATAAAACTAGTTTTATCATAACACTAGTTTATCATAACCCTAACCCTTCCATAACTCAACCCTTCCCCTAAATGGCCCCTTAAGTTTCAAAGAGACTGAAGATCTGAATTATTTGAAGCTTTAAAGATCAATGATATCAACAAACTATGTATCTTAAACAACCTATAAGCTGAAGATTCAATCTCCTCAACAATCCAAGTCAATCAACAAGTCAAAGAACGATCCAATTAAAAAAGATTAACAAGCTCAAAGGTCGATCATCCAAGAAGATCAAAAAGTGAAATGCCAATCATCCAAGAAGACAAATAAGTCCAAAGGTCAATCATTTTAATATATTTTCTAAAAAATGAAAATTTTCAAAAACTTGTTAAATTTGTCAAATAATTACAAATATGATTAAATTTGTTAAAACCTATCAACATTAGCTACGTAATTATCATTTATAGACTTTACTATATTTGAAATTATTTAAAAATGTTATATACCTTATTATTATTCATACAATTACAAATACTTCAAACTTTAAATTGAATGCTCCTTGTTCATTTTCTTTCTTTGTGAAAAGATATTTTTAAGTATAACTTGGAGCGGTGGAATTTAGTTCGAGACGTATTGTCTTTGGAACATACATATGTCATTATGCTAAAAACTAAATAGCCATCCAACATAATATAAATTATGATTTTTTTTTGTGCAAAGGTATTTAATTCTATGTAGGGTTAGGGTGGGTGAATCGAACTTCATTCATTTTCTAGAGCTTTTGAATTTTTTTCAAATATATAAATTAAACTAAAATATTTACAAATAAATAGAGTAAAATTTTATGGTCTAATCTATTTAGAATCAACTGTGCCCTTATCTGAAGAGCATATTCTACCCGCTTTCTGTTACCCTAAACCCTAATTTGCAAGACACCCAAATGCAGTAAGTAGTACAGATGAGACTCAATTTAGCTTAAACTTTGCCATTGATCTTATCGCTAAACTTATTTTCAACTCTTTTAAACTATCAAACTAAACTCAAAATGAAACCGTAGTCAACCTTAAATGTCAAATGTGTTAAATAACTTTGAAAAAGAGATAAGTTAAATGTCCTTTAGCTACATCAAAAGTACTTAACTAGACGTCTAACTAGAGCATAAAAACGGTAAGAATACAATACACTTTGTTAACCCAGTTCGACAAATGTTGCCTACATCTGGAGAACTTCTCTGCTCGGATAAGGAATGTTATTGAGATTCTCAATATGTAACTTGTCATATGGGTTACATTAAATAGTCATATCATAACTAAATATTAATCTCAGGTTCCCCTGAAGTGTTCCTGAATCTCTTTGAAGACTGATTCAGGCTCCTTCTGAATTTTAGAGTTGATCTCTCAACTCCATGATCTTCTTATCGACATGCTACCAAGACCAGTATAGGCTCCCCCTGGTTTATAGAATTTGATCCCTCAATTCTGCGATCTTCACAAGCCCCCTGGCTTTTAGAATTGATCCCTCAATTCTGCTGTCTTCTTGTCGACATATTCCTCATCAATCTATCCACTTCGTTATCTTCTTCGTAAGTTATTTAAAAACCTGTAATCTATGATGAATATATTAGAAATAAATATACATGAAGTCGTTCACCTTTTTTCCGTCTCTTCTTGGCAAGTTATCCGGTATATTGTTCACCGTCGCTCTTCTTTTTCGCATAACAACCCTTAAACGTAAACGACACTTAATATATCTTGTTCAAAAAATCTCTTCTCCATAAAATATGGAACTAACCTTATTAAGATTCCTTCATAGTAGGAGCCTCTAAAACAAAATTTTATTTATTTGAAAAAGATTGTAATCTATTTGCCAAAATATCTTAACAAACTTAACCAAAACGTACACTTTATTAATAACAGGCTTCTTAAGAATATACAATTACAACACTTTGACCAAACATAATTAACAACTTTTAAACGCCTGGTGACTTTCTCAACTCGTTGCAAGCCCTTCAACCTTATTTTCTACTTGGCCTAAATGTCTGTTCTTGGAAGATGAAAATTTCAAAACGTAAGTCTAAAAGACTTAGTGGAGTTTTATGAAATCCTTTTCGCAAATGCATTTGATCAATCATTTTCATCAAATCATAAACTTCAACACAAATTAGTTTATCAATAAACACTTCATTTCGGAAAACATATCAAAACGTATGTAATTATTTGTACAATAAAGTTAGATCAACATGCAAATCACATAAATATTCATTTCATATAAACACCCATTAGTCAATTATTCTTTTCGCCAAGGATCCCGAAACGTTTTCTACGTTTGGTCTCATTACCTCGCATTTAGACTATTGTATCAATAGTATCCGAGAACATACAGATTTGTTCTTGTTACTCAGACCGCTAAGCTTTATACGCTCTTTAATTTCAACGCATAAGTCAGCTTCTTATCACCATGTAGCCTCATACATCTCATAGTGGCCTTGACTCTTTATTTGCACATAAAAGTTAGCATCATGTCAAGGAAACAACTAATTTGTTTGAAAACCATTTTATAGTATTGAAATCATAATCATCAAATCAAGTTTTAACATTATAAATCATGCTTGAAAACATAGAGGGTCCGTTTGGATTGCCTTTGAAAAAAAAATATTTTTTTAAGAATATATTTTTTGTAAAACCTTTTTTGTAAAATGAGTTGAAAATCTAAACACTTATATGTTTGGTTTGATTTATTTATAAACGTTTATATGAAAAATGTGTTTGGTTTGTCCTATACTAATAATGTTTTATACGTAGGTTAAATTACCACAAAAGACTATTAAACATTATAAATTAATTTCATAACAAAATACACACATTTTAAATATTTCTTAAAATTAATCGCATGTTATCTTGAAATTGTTGATTTTTTAAATACTTGAAACTAAATATTAATTTTGTTATTATTATTATTATTATTATTATTATTATTATTATTATTATTTTGCACAATTCAATTTTAAAAGCACAAATATCTTGAAATGTAAATACATAACTGTATAAAAAAAATTAATTGATTTCCAACAACAAAATATAAATAAGATAAATAACGTTCTTATATCATTTTCATTTCACGAACCGAATTATCATGTTCTTCATTGACATCCTAACGATATCTTTCATAGATGTTAAGGCGAATTAGATTTGACTCAAAGAGTAGCATTTGCAAATCTTTATATTTAAATGTATAAAAATACAAATCGACAAAATATTCAAAGTATTTAAAAGAAGAAAAAAAAAACGACGGAGTGAAAAATAGATAGTAAAAAGGAATATAATAAATAGAGGGAGAAATTCATATTTGGAAGGAATTTCTCATTAAACAACTAATAAACATTTATTCTAAAATTTGGTTGAATGTATTTCCTCTAAAATAAACATTTATTCATAATCTCATTTTTTCAAAATTTATTTTAAACAAATACTAAACACCTCAATTTATCTTAAAATGAATTATTTTAAAAATTAAATACTCCAAAAATCAATCCAAATACACCCAGAAACTTTTCATAGAAATTTCTTTTGAAACACTTCTGTAACGACCCAACTTTTCTAAGTAAGTCGAGGTCATTAATTTTTTTTGACAAAAGACTTTGATTAATACAAAATGAAACGTAAGCCAATTTAAAAACTTTAAGTCAGACCTGATTTTCAAATATTCAAGAAAACATAAAAATAATACTATTTACAAATAAACGTTTGTAAACTAAGTTTTAATAAATCTTAAACCTCACAAGAAACCATAAGCGGAAGCAAATAAACACGTTTCCTATGGCAATCACGCTTCCTTCATGCCTCTCGCCGGTTTGCCACCTTTATTACCTTTGCCTGAAAATTAAACATAAGAAGGATAAGTATTAAAAATAGTCAGTAGGAGACCCTCTACTGGTCCCGTCAGGGGAAAATAAATTGTTAACGTTCTATTGGGACACCCTGTACAGCCGCAGTCTTGTGATCCCGTAGGATGCACATCTCAGTCTAACGCCCCGAGGGACGTACATATCAGTCTAGTGTTCTGGAGAAACACATATCAGTCTAATGCTCTCGAATGTGTAGAATAAATTGGTGATCCCGTGGGACACCTACAAGGCACACATCCCAATAAAAGCTAACAATTTTCCCCTCATTCCATTGAATCCATCTTTCAGTTACTTCAAAACATAAGGTTCTTTCTCTCAACGTCCTAACAGTCAACTTATCTCACTTTAGTCATATGTCTGTCAATAATATACTAATACGTCAGTCAATCAAACTATACAGTCAATACACCCCTCAGTTCACCAGCACACAGTCAAGTAACATACACACAGTCTAAACGACAATCACAAGTTCACATATGCATCTCATACAAACACAATCTACAATTTTCGTCTTGTCCACATCCATACACATATATATATATTCCAAGACAATCACAATATGCATTCAACACTAAGTTTACTTCAATCCATATGTGTATATATATATTTTCAGTCAATCCACAGTATACATTCAACACCGAATCTACATCCATACGTGTATTCAGTCAGAGATAATCACACAGACATACAATTTACAATCATAAGTGAGTCCGGTAGAAAATCCCTTACCTCGATTTTTATGTAAAATTCCTTGGTCGAACTAATTTCAACAAACAAACCCCAAAGAGTAAAGAATCGAACTCCAACAAAGCTTAAGGCGTAACTCAAGGACACTAACTCCAAATCATCGATGTCGCCTTCAAGAACAAAGATCAATTCAACCAATTAAACAACATCACATCTTGATGCATTTACAAATCAACAATCTCATCCTTACCAATATCTTGTAACAAGACTTTGACAATAGACGTTAAATAGAAGTTGCCGCAGGATCTACACAAAAGAAATCGTGCAAAACACTTCTGCACGCGAACCGGTCCGCCATTCGTAAATGGGACAGCGGGTATCGACGAAGGCAGAACGGTTCGGACGTTCAACAGCAGTTACGCGCGGACGGGAGTAGCCCGGCAACGTAGCCGAACTCGTGCGATGCGGCGTGACCTGCGTCGACGAGGCTGTTCGTGAAAGAGGCGTGCGATTTGCTTCGCGAACGGAGATAGAGACAGCAGCTGGGCTTGGCTTCGACGGAGACAGAGCAACGGCGCGGAGACAGAGGTGCGCGGCGCTGGGCAGAGGTCACGCGGTGGCCGACGGTTGCAGCGGCAGTTTTGAATCGAAGAAGAAAAGAAAGGGTGGCGGTTGGGTTCGGCTTCGGTGAACGGCGACAGAAACAGACGAACCCGGTGGACGGCTCGGTCTGGCGGTGCAGATCTGGACGACTGCCGCAAGGTGACGCGTACGGCTTGCTTCGCGAACTGGCCGACGGTTGCAGCGACGTTCGGCTGGGTTTGGACGGAACGGAGAGAAGAAGAGAAGAAGCGCGGCGGTTGCTGCGAACGGGAAGGAAGAAGAAGAGAGAAAAGAAAAGAAAAAGGAAAAAAATAAAGAAATTTTCTTTTTCTTTTCTTTTTATTTAAATTAAATATTAAAATAAATAAAAAAATATAAAGAAAAAGAATATATATATATATATATATATATATATATATATATATATATATATATATATCTTTCGGGCATTACAACTTCTCATCTGAATTCTTGTACGCGAGTGTTACTTCAAAATGTGTTTGCTTATCCAAAACGCAAATTTTCAAAACATTTAACGAAAATGTTCTTATACTTAAATTAAAAACATGTCTCACACTTTCACTCTAGTTCAAAGCCACTTTTTAATTGGACTATTATGTATTGGTTGATGTATATAGATAGTGGTTTATCATGAATAGATTGAAATAGATTGAAATATTTTGCTATATTTGTTATTTTTTTTGCAGTTCTCTAGTCTAAAATAAATTTTAAATATAATTAATTAAAATATTTACGAGTATAACCAAAATATGATTGATAGATATATGGTGATAGTATTTTTTCTTTTTCATATATTAGTTTGTTTGATATCAACCTTGAAATTTAATTTTGGCCCAAAAATGGAGTAATGATTTGTCAAAAGAATCTGCTTCTTGATGATCAAAATTTGACGATATTAAAAGTTCATATAGGAATGATTTGTTAGAAAAATGGTATGTTTTACAAATGACTTATGACTTGATAAAGAGTTACAAACACTATCAAGCTTTTGCTCGTGGTCATTTCTAAATCTTTAAGGTAATCTTGAGTTGACATTTGTATTTTGTTTAGCTTGTTTGGGTAGAAAATGAAAAGTTCAAACTCAACGTTGTGACTCTGTGGGGATGAATCGTGATCATTTAGGGTCCATTTAGTGATGTTTTCGTTTTTTATTTTTTTTGTTTATGTTTTCATTTTTTAAGAAATAGATGTGTTTGGTAACATTCCTAGCTTTTCATTCTAAAAAAAAGTAAAAACGTTCTTCATTTTATAAAGAATTATTGAAAAAACAATAGTTTCTCAATTATTTTTATTGGTTTTTTTTCAATTATTTTTATTGGTTTCATTTTCATTTTTTTCAATTATTTAATCGGTTTTCTTTTTCCTTTTTCTCAATCATTTTTATTGGTTTATTTTTATTTTTTCTCAATCATTTTTATTGGTTTCCTTTTTCTGTTTCTCAATTATTGTTATCAGTTTTCTTTTCCTTTATCTTAGTTATTTTTAGGGACATTTGCAAAAATGACAAAATAAGTTATAATAATTAAGTCTATATCACACACATTTTATTATTTGCGAAAATGACAAAAAATGAAGTCTAGCTCACACATCAAGAGGTAAAATGTCACAAATGCCCACGTTGCTAATACACGTTTGATACACCTTATACACGTCTAATACACCTAATACACCAATTGATACACTCGATAAATTTGATTGATACACTTGATGCACCTGATACTCTTTGATATACTCGATACCGAAACATTACTAATATATGTTTGATACACCTAATACACTGCAAATACATTTTGTATTATTTTCACTTATACAATTGATTGATTAAATGCACTTGATATGCTTAAAGTCCTATTTATACATTTGATATACTATTGACATACACTTGTAAACTCGATTCATATACTTGATATTCTTTAACAATATATTGTTGATATACTTGATAATGATACAGTGAGTTACATCATTCATAAAATTAACCAAATCATCAAGAAATTTATAAAATATTCTTGACGTTTTTAAAACGTCAAGACTATTCTAAAAATCGTTGACGTTTTGAAAAACGTCAAGAATATTTTTAAAAATTATTTCGTAAAACGACGACGTTCCATTTATAACATTTTCCCTTTTCTAAAACCTAATCTGCCGCACGTTTTTCCCTTCTCCAAAATCTCAAGCTTTCTCTCGTTCGTTCGTCTATCTCCCTTCGCGCTTTCAACGTTCATCGTTCTCCCTTCGTGCATTCGTTCATTCACCGTTCACCGTTCATCGTTCACCGTTCACCGTTCGAAACTCGCAATCATCTTCTCTGTTCAAAAACGCGTGAACACATTCACCTCTGTTCGAAAACGTGTGAACACATTAACCGACAAACCTCCATTTGTCTCCAAATCCTTTGTAAAAGGTAATAATTTCTCTTTTTTCCTTTGTGATTAGAACTTGTAATCTGTAATTTAAAATTGGAATGTGTTTATTGCCTTTTTTTTCCTTTGTGATTAAAACTTAGAATCTGTAATTTCAAATTGGAATGAACATATTGTTCAGAAATAGGGCTTGTTATTTGTGAATTTCTCACATTAATTTACTAGGTTGTGGCATTGGAAATTAATTAGTTTATGCTTAAAGTATTTGAAAGAAATTTGTAGTACGAGTTTTAGGGATCATTTGCTGAAAAATCATCACTTATCTGATTTTCTGAGTAAGAGAAGACTTGTAGAAAAGTTAAATGTAGACTTGTAGACTTGTAGGAAGTCCCAATGGAAGAGATGAAGAAGAACATAGTAAAATGCTCATATAGATTATAGAGAAAACAAAGGAATTTCAACTGGGTTGGTAGGTGCTTTTCTTAAACGACATTAAGGTGATTATTTATAGAAATAACATTGAGTCACAACGCTATGATGCAACATTTAGGTGTTGGGAGTTTGGAGGCATACTTCCATGTTCTCTCCTTTGCTGCTTCCAAACTTCCCACTTACCTCAACAACTTCTTAAGGAATTTAAGAATATCTTGCCCTCTTGTTGAGTAGGCTGGCTGTAACCTTGATGTTTTTCTTTTAATCTAGATAAGTTCTTCGTAGTAATTACAAGTCTTATCCCTCTTTGGATTCTACTAAAAAACTTTGTTTCTTTCCTTGCTTATTGGATACTTCATAATCAAGGTAAAGAACACCTTTATTACATTGTTTAAATTTCTTAAACACTTAAATTTACATGTTCCTCAAGTGCCTACAGCAACTGTCTGATTTTCAAGTGCCTAAGTTGAAGTGTCTGGTCTTAACTTTTCTTCTCTTACTCAGATAACGTTTAAATATTGATTTTCTGATTTTCTGATTTTCTGAGTCGTTCTTTGTATTCGTAGAAGACTTGACTTAGACTACATTTTGGGGGTAAGTAGTATATTTTGTTTTATATTCTTTTTGCAATTGCCACAATGTATGAGTTTGACATTATTTTGCAATTTGGTAGCCATTTAGGTTATCAATATGTTGATGTGGCATACAAAGATTCGCTTGTATCCGGATGATAAATAATCAAAGACATTCCTCACATATATAATTGGGAACCTTAACCATATCATTTATTAGTGAATGTTCATAAACGACCTACCTTCATGCACATGTGTGCAAACATTAAGTGGTTGATGATGAATTCCCAATTTTTGTTGGTGTTTTTTAAAGATTAGGTGTTTTTAAGTTTGTCCTTCCACTTTAATTATCATTAGTGACAATAACTTTATTTCTCATTAGATTTACAATGATGGATAAATCATGGATGCACAAGAGCAGATTGTCTAAAGATTATGAGTTGGGTGTGGAAAACTTAATCAAATTTGAATTTATGGCGAACAGTAAAGGCAAGTATAAACTTTTAAAGTCATTATATTTTGTAGACTACTAGCAATTAGGATTACTTTGTTATTCAAATTTGTTGATTTTATATAGTGTCCTCTACAAGTTGAGAGTACTGAGTGTGGATACTATATCATGAGGTATATGAGAGAAATTGTGACTAGGGGAGGCATTGTCATATCCGATGCGGTATGTTATATATCAAACTATTTGTTTTGTGAGTTAATTGATTTATTTGTATAGTCAGTTAATTCATTTAGTTTATTTTGCATGTTTATAGATGATACACGAAGATCATACTCACAGGCAGAACTAGATGAGGTGCGAGTTGAGTTAGCTGACTTTTTGGGTTCATACATATGATTGTGACCAATATTTTGTGATTCTGAAGTAGGAAATTTTTTGTTGTGGCGTTTCTTATGATCTGAAACTTTATGTATAGAAACTTTAGATGATAATTCTTTTGAATTGTTCATATGGAGGAAGGGGGGAGGGGGGGGTTCATTGGTATACTTTTGATTAGATTTGTTATAGCTAGTATGTTTTGTGACTTTCTATGTTGAGTTGGATTCATGGC
Organism: Cucumis sativus; assembly: GCF_000004075.3. Lineage (NCBI taxonomy): Eukaryota > Viridiplantae > Streptophyta > Magnoliopsida > Cucurbitales > Cucurbitaceae > Cucumis > Cucumis sativus. Next base: position 13,938,327 of record NC_026660.2, read on the forward strand.
AATGTAATGGAATATGAAATCTAATGTAAAGTCTATTTCATTATGTATATGTAAAGTCTTGGAATTGAATATATATGGTGAATGGTTTTATTTATATATGTTTGAGATTTGAAACTATATTTGATGAATATCATTGATCATATATATCTATGAAACTGTTGATGGACAACTATACAGGACTATTAGATCAACACAATATACTTCTTTCAATTACAACATAATTCAATTACAATTTCTTTTTTTAAAAAAATTAAAATATGCTTGACGGTTTTAAAATGTCATAAGCAATTGCATTTTTTACGGTTTTAAAATGTCATGAACAAGAACATTCTTGACAGTTTTAAAATGTCATGAACGTTACCATTCTTGACGGGTTTAAAATGTCGTAAACCAGTTCATTCTTGACGGCTTTAAAATGTCATAAACAAAGACCAGTCTTGACGATTTTAAAATGTCATGAAAATATGTATATTTGACATTTATAAAACGTCAACGTTCACTATTCTTGACGTTTAAACAACCATCAAGAATGCCTTTCTTGACGCTGGCTTCAACGACGTTTTTAAAACCGTCAAGAGAGTCGTCTCTTGATAGTTTAAAAACGTCAAGAGAGCATGTTTTTGTAGTAGTGAAATAATGAGTAGAACATTAAAAAGAGGAAGAGAAATAAGTTATTGAAGGGTAGTTTAGGAATAATATCAAATTTAAGATGGAGAAGTGAAAATTTTGCCATATTTGCAAAATTCTAAAGCAATGTGCTATAATTGCTATTTCATATTCTCAAAATGCTATCCTATGCAATTTCCCTTATTTTTATTGGTTTCCTTTTCCTTTTTCTCAATTATTTTGATGGGTTTTCTTTTTCTTTTTGTCAATTATTTTTATTGATTTTTTTCATTTTCCTCAATTATTTTTCTATTTCCTTTTCTATTTTCCAACGTGATTTCCTTTTTCTTCCTCATATTTTCATCTTCTTCCCCAAATAACCACTCTCCACGTGGTTTCTTTTTTCTTCCTCTTATCTCCATCGTCTTCTTCAAATAATCATTGTCTTCCTCTTCTTCTCATTGTCTTCGCCATCTTCCTCTTCTCCAGATTTGAGTTTTTGCCATTGTGGGTTTTCGCCAGATTTGTGTTTTCGTCGTGGGTCTTTGTCCTCCTCTTCACCGTGGATTTTAGTCCTCTTCATCGTGGGTTTTCATCTTCCTCCTCGCCGACTTTGTCCTTCATATCTCAATCTTCATCTGACTTTTGGTAGGTTGGTGATGGACTATATCCAATGGCGGGTCCAAAAATTTTATATAGAGGGAACACTATGTAATAAACACACTAGAAAATTCAAATATTAAAATTTGAAAAACACAAGACTCAAAACCACAACTTAATGATGGTAAGAGTGGAGACAACCACTACACTACAACCGCATTTTGATTAAAATAAAAGCATTATTTAATATATATTATAATCTAACACTTCAAAATAAAAATTCAAATAATACAAAGTAATGTTAGAGGGCACGTGCCTTCACTAACCCTTACATAAATCCGTTGTTGACTATATCTTGTATACATTGTGGAGACCAAAAGCACAATTAGCGTTAATTTTATTTTTGATATCAACATATTTTGTAATTTATAAAGTTTTATGTTTTGTTGTCTTGAAGGGATACTCATTACTATGTATCCTTTTTTTGATAATATGGATTGTGTACAATTGTTTATTTAGATATATTATGTGGTTAATAAATATTTTGTTTATTTTATTTTAATGTGTAGCAAGATATAAAACATAAAAATAGCAATCTAAGCATATTCGAGAAGTTATAAAAGACGCAACAATAGCTTTAAAGTTTTAAGTTTATAAAAGCTAGGAAAAGTATATTTTTATTGTTTAAAGGTTTATTATAGCTTTCATTAAATAAATAATTATAATTGCAAATAAATGCTATAATAAATAAATAATAACCTCATATTTTGGCTATAAGAATATTTCTAAGCTTTTCAAAATTGTTCTTACATTTTACAAAGATCAAAATGCTATAAAAAGTTAAAAATTTCTTAGCAAATAACTAAATGCTATAAAAAGTTTCATGCTATAAATAGTGTGAACTGTCACGACTTTGCATGAAAGGCTACAATTGACAGATTGTAGCACTTTTTCAAAGCTAACGTAGACATTTTTCTTCTTAGTGCTCCACAACCATTCGTTCTATCAAAGATTTAAGACTGGATTCTAAATCTCATAATTAGCTAAGCGCCTCATAATTCATACATTTCATTTAGCTCTTACTTTGAGCTAATATATGTAAAACAAGTTAAAAGGAAACTTATTCGTTCTTTTAGTTAATTGGTTCTTGACACTTGAGCTCAGTTGTCACATAGCTTGTCTAATTTAATCAAAACGCTTAAATAGTTATTCATAACACAGCGCCAAACATTGATAGGTTAAATCATTGACGTTGAATAATGTCACCCTAACTTGAGATGTGGACATTTATCTCGTCCAAATCACATTTTCCCTTGAGTACAAAGACAAATTTAAGAAAACATGTAACATATGAAATGTTTTTTAAATATAAAAAAATGAACTAACTTATTTAGGAAGATAGAAAAAGTTTACCTTGCGTCGGTGATAGCTGATACACATCATTTCACTGATTTTCAAATATGGCATATTAATAGCAAACTTCTATTATTTTAAAAATATAATTTAACGCAAACCTGGGCCGTTTATGGAAATAACAAAAAAACAAAGGGGGTTTCATTTAAGCTTCTTCCTTCATAGACGCGCGTAAACACTGTAAATTCCGATGGAGGAAACAATCAGAGAAAGAAAGAAATGGTTCTTCAAGCGGAACAGGTAAGCTCAGCGATGTCGTGTCCAACACTGCTTTCAAAGCAAAATTCAGCGCAACCTTATGCTAAATTCGAATTCAACCATCATAGATCTCTTAAATTTCTCAATCATGACACTGTCGTTTCCAATAAAAATAAGATCATCCACATATAAGCAAACAATGACTAATTTTCTTCCATCTCCAATTTTTGTAAAAAGAGTATGCTCATATGGACATTTCTTAAATCCCTCCTTAGTAAAATAAGCATTTATACGACTATATCACGCTCCTGGAGCTTGTTTTAGTCTGTACAATGCCTTTTTGAGTCTATAAACTTTGTGTTCATCTTTCACCTTCACATAACCAGGAGGTTGATCAACAAATACCTTTTCTTGGAGCTCACCATGTAAAATTGTTGATTTCACATCCAACTGGAAAATATGCCATGGATTTTGGGCTGCCAAAGAGACTATCAATCTGATTGTATCATGTCTTGCAACTGGAGCAAAGACTTCTTTGTAATCGACACCAAATTCCTGCTTATACCCCTTTGCAACTAAGCGAGCCTTGAACTTGTCGACTTCGCTATTCTCTTTCAATTTTGTCTTGTACACCCACTTGACCCCAATTGTTTTGTGACCTTTAGGAAGATCAATCAGCTCCCATGTGTTGTTGCATTCAATGGCTTTGATTTCTTCGTCCATCGATTTTTGCCATTTTGGATCCTTAGTAGCTTCTTCAAAAACTGTAGGATCACGATCGGAAAAAAGAGAAAAATATGTAAGCTGCGGGTCATCAGATTCATCAATTCCTGTCACCTCATAGTCTGTCATCCACGCTGGTTTTCTTCTAGTACGCTGAGGTCTTTCTTCGTTGTCTGAAGTTGTTGACAAGCTTGGTGGATTAACCGGACCATCTGTTGAACCGTGATCATCACGTTCTGCTGGTTTTTGTGACTCCTCATCATCAATTCCATCAAAGTTTGTGGACACTTGTTTTTCAGCAACCTTTTTGTTCCATTGCCAAAATTCTCTTCATCAAAAACTACATCACTGCTAATTATAATTTTCTTAGTGCAAGGATTGTAAAGCTTGTAAGCCTTTGATTGATCACTTACACCAAGAAAGACACACTTTTCTCCTTTGTCATTTAGCTTTGTTCGCTTCTGATTTGGAATATGGGCATATGCAATACACCCAAAATTTTTGAAATGATCTACCTTCGGCCTCCTTCCGCTCCATGCTTCCTACGGAGTCATATTTCGTGTGGGACTTCTATTCAATATATGGATGCTCCAATTGACTGCTTCAGACCAGAATGTTCTTGGAATACCACTTTTCATCAAAAGGCTTCTCACCATATTGAGAAGAGTGCGATTTTTTCGCTCATAGACACCGTTTTGTTGCGGCGTGTAGGCTGTTAACTGTCTTTTGATTCCATTATTCTTACAGAAAGTTTCAAATTCCCGTGAGATATACTCTCCACCACGATCTATGTGAAGAATTTTGATTGAGCTGCCCATTTCTTTCTCAACTTGCACTTTATAGCTCCTAAAAGCAATAAAAGCTTCAGATTTGTCCTGCAAAAAATGTACCCAATTTTTTCGACTATAATCATCAACGAAGGTGATTATATATCGTTTTTCTCCATTTGAAGAGGGGTTTATCGGGCCGCACAAATCTGAATGCACCAACTCCAATGGTCTCTTTGCTCTCCATGACTTTCCTGTTGGAAAAGGATCTCGATGTTGCTTGCTGACTATTCACTCTTCACAAACTTCAGCAGGAACTTCAATTTGAGGAAGCCCGGTTACCATATCTTTCTGCTGTAGTGTTTTCAATCCACAAAAGTTCAAGTGACCATAGCGAAAATGCCATAGCCAAAAGACATCCTTCAAATTCACTGAGAAGCAAGAATGAGTTGTGTTTTGCAGATAAAGTGGGAACATTCGGTTTGCTGTCATATTCACTTGAGCAATTAAATCCATCTCTCCATCTTGAATTCTAAAGATTCCATCTTTGATAGATAACTCATACCCTTTTTCTAGCAACTGGCCCCACTCAAAAGATTGGTCTTTAAATCTGGAACAAAAAGAACATTAGAAATGGTGTGGATAGAGTTCCCTTTGGATTAGATAGTCACTTGTCCTTTTTCCAAGACTGAAACTGTGGAGTTATCACCAAATTTGACAGTATTACGGAATGACTCGTCCAGTTCTGAAAAAGCCTTCTTGTCTCCACACATGTGATTGTTGCAACCTGTATCTAAATACCACATGTTTTGTTGAGTTGCTTCATTTACATGGCACACCATTAAAAACGATATTTCATCTTCTTTCTCTGCAAAGTGAGTTCTTTCTCCATTCTGCCAATTCAAATTTGTTCTACATTCTGATTGATAATGGTCATACTTATAGCATCGATGGCATTCAATATGTGACTTGTCTGTTGGCTTGTAAGTTGTTGAGTGATGACCTCCTCTTTTCTTTCCTCTTCCTCTTCCTCTTCCTTGAAATTGATTCTCTTCGTATTGATGGTGTCTTTGTTGGCTGCCACGATCGTTGCTTCCTCTGCCTTTAGATCTCCATCTTCCTCGTCCTCTATCTCTTTTGAGTGTTGACTGATTTTCAGTTGAAGCCTTCAATACTTGCTCCTCTTTTTCTTACTTGGTAACTTTTTGCTCATGAATCAGTAAAGAGCTCTGCAACTCATCAATTGAAAGATTCTCAATATCTTTGGACTCTTCTATGGAACATACAACAAAATTAAACTTCGGTGTCATTGATCGAAGAATCTTTTCCACAATGGTGACGTCCTCTATTTTTTCTCCATGAATCCGCATTTTGTTGGCGATTGACATTGTTCTTGCAAAGAAATCAATCACCGACTCGCTCATCTTCATTCGTAGAGTCTCGAATTTGGTTCGAAGACCTTGAAGCTGCACCCTCTTTGCCTTCACGTTCCCTTGATGCTTCTTTTTCATATTGTCCCAAATCTATTTGGAGGTTTCTTTGCAAAGAATTGTTTCCAAAGTTGCTCGATCAATTGCTTGGAAAAGATAGTTTTTTGCTTTAAGGTCCTTCAACTTCAATGCTTCCAATTATGACTTTTGTGTATCAGACAATATTGTTACAGGTGTAGGCTCTGGTACTTCAGATTCAACAACCTGCCAATATTCCTTAGACCTCAAGAAATTTTCCATTAGCATGCTCCAATGGTCTAATGACCATCAAAGCGAGGAATTGCTGGTTGGACAAAGTTATCAGTTGCCATGATAATACACTGTTGCTGCAAGACAAATCAAAGAAGCATTCGCTCACTCACTCCTTTTTTTACTCACCAACCCAACTCTCAGATCACTCACCAACTCAAAGGCTCTGATACCATTGTTAATTAAAATGAGCAGAAAATATTCGACAATTTTATTAATCAATCTAATGGCCTATTTATAGGCAATACAAATACGTTCAAATAATAAAGGAGGAACAAATCAGAAAATGGAAAACCTAAAACAAACTCTCCTATAAACTAGGTACTAGTGTGTTAGTGGTGATGACACATACTTACCCCACTAACACGTTAGGCCAGATTGGGACAATGATATTTTCAACAGGCCCAAGTTAACACACTCAAGCGTTCATTCGTAGGAGTTAGAATTGAATAAGGAAAAGATTGCTCAGAAAAAAGAACTAGATTTGAAAGCAAAATTGTAATCAATTTATTCTCTTTTTCAAATGTCGATCTCTTCTCCTATGCATGGCTCGCATTGTTGTCCAAGTAATTTCTAGCAAAAGATGTCGTCGTTGATGAAAAACCATACCTTGCTGTGAAATTAGAGTTTAAGAATTGGCTCCTTCAAGGTGAACCGAATAATGTGTTTTTGGAGTTTGATCCAATCTCCTGATCAAAAATTTGAGGAATTCGATTCCAAAATGGCGACAAGAATTGGATTGGTGCTTCCTTCTAGCCGGTGACGTTTTGTGACCGGCAACGCCAAGAAGCTCGAGGAAGTTTGAGCAATATTGGGAAATTCAATTCCTTTTCGTTCTCTCAAGCTTGACTTGACGAAGTTGCAAGGCGAGCCAGAAGATATATCGAAAGAGAAGCTCGGTTGGCTGCTATTCAGGTTAATGGGTCGGTTCTGGTGGAAGATACATGCCTCTGCTTCAATGCTTTGAAGGGTCTTCCTAGGTTATTGCTTGGGGCTGGAGAAATTGGGGAAACACAGAAACAAGCTAGTACTTCTGTCGCTGGTGGACTACTCCATTTGTATCTTGTTATGCTGCTACCATTAGAGTTGGAGAAAGAGTTAATCCATATGATTATCATTCAACTGTAAGAGCTCTCAATTCCAAAGGCCGCGTGCCTAGAAAATCTCTCGGCCAGGTTCGTTCCCCAACACCTTGTTCATATGATTATCTTCTAGTTGTTTAAGTAATGTATGATGCTAATTTGTCATAGATGCGTTTGAGGGGAAAGTTTGGGTAAATTGGGATGCGTTTATGAGAATCAGTAATTTCCCTTTTGTAAATTCTAAACCGTGTGGAAGTCCCAATATGATTCATGTAGAGATAGAGGGAGACGATATACACAATATGATCTTCAATTATATGTTAGAATACAGGAGGTGGCCTTTCTTCTGTATAGCACTTGAGATTTGAGAATACACCACGTATCTGGATAATTTTAGAGAGATTTATTCTTTGTATATTGATGTTTTTCTTCACATATCATCAGGAAATGATTATTTTGATAACAGGTATTGAGGTTTATCTCTTGCATTATGGTCAGCTCACACTACACTCTATTTGTGATTATTGAATAGTTTGTTTGAACAAAGTTTGGAGGGAAATTATTGAATCTCTCATTTTTTAGATTGATAAGGGGAATTTAAAATAACTTTTGGATGAATTTTACATCTCAAATTGAGAAGAAAATCTAAATTAAGAAAACCCAAATATTATGAAAATGGCAACTCAAAAACCCAAATATTATGCACCTATTTTCAAAATGGCATGTTGCCATGATCTGAAGAGAGATAACTTAATATTGAGTTAAAACTTTGATTTGACCTAAAGTATGCAATAGGTCTCTTATTTTGTGATAAAACTGCCCCGAGACCGAACCCTGAAGCGTCCGTTTCTATTTCAAATGGTAATTCAAAATCTGGTAGGGCTAGGACTGGTAATGTAACCATCGCTTTCTTCAGTAATTCAAATGCTTGGGTCGCTTCTTCTGTCCATCGGAAGCTGTTTTTCTTTGTCAACCGAGTTAGGGGAGTGGCGATAGCACCATAATTTGCCACAAAACGTCTGTAGTAACTCGTTAATCCCAAGAACCCTCGCAATTCTCTTACATTTTTCGGAATTGGCCATTCTAGCATAGTCCTAATCTTCTCTTGATCAACTTCTACCCCTTTTTCCGACACCCAATGGCCCAAGTACTCAATCCGGTCTTTGGCAAACTGACACTTCTTTTGATTCGCGAATAGGCTATGTTGTCTCAGTAATTGAAACACCAAGGTGAGATGTTCTAAATGGGTTGATGTGTCTTTGCTGTAAACCAGAATGTCATCAAAAAATACCAGCAAGAATTTACGCAAGTAAGGTCTAAACACCTGATTCATTAGAGCTTGGAATGTCACCGGAGCGTTCGTGAGGCCGAACGACATAACAAGAAACTCGTTATGACCCTCATGTGTTCTGAAGGCTGTCTTCCTTATGTCTTCATCTCGTACCCGGATTTGATGGTAACCCGATTTCAAATCTATCTTGGAGAAAATACTCGAGCCATTCAACTCATCCAACAACTCATCAATCATTGGAATTGGGAATTTGTCAAGTACCGTAGCGCGATTCAAAGCCCTATAATCGACGCAAAATCTCCAACCGTCGTCCTTCTTTTTTACTAGAAAAGGGGCTGATGCTCGGTCTTATGATACTCGAAGTCAACATCTCGTTCACCAGCGTTTCGATCTCATTTTTCTGTGCGTGTGGGTAATGGTATGGTCTTACATTAATGGGGTCGGTACCTTCCTTCAGTTGGATTCTGTGATCAATCTGTCGCATTGGAGGCAGCCCGTCTGGCATAACGAAAACATCTTTGAATTCCTTTTGGAGTTGTTCTATTTCGGGTTGTATTTCTTCTATTGATTCTTATTGAAAAGAGAGACAACGAGTTCACACCAATTTACGTGGAAACCCGAGTACCGGGAGAAAAACCACGATTGTTTGTGTTGTTATTATTTTCTAATGAATAAAGCAATAGGTACAAGGGAGAATAAATAGAGTACACAATGGAATAAAAAAGGAAAAGATTTAGGAAAATAAGGAATACATTCCCATAATCTTTCCATAATTATTCTAGGATTCTAACAAGGAAAAAGCCTAGAAAAAAAGGAAAGAATTCCAACAATTCTATTGCCATCAACATCCGATCGGTCTTGGGGATTCCCATAGCTCTGAAGTCAACTAGAAATCCTTGATCATCTGATTGCCATGTTTTAACCAGCATCTTCAAAGATATTTCCATTCTGGTCAGCGAGGGATCTCCTTTCAAGATGACATTAGTGTCCCCGACAATGAATGTCATGGTTAACGCCTTCCAATCAACAGTCATCGCCCCTTGCTTTCGGAGCCACTGCATTCCCAGTACCATATCTAAGTTGCCTAATTCCAGCGGTAAGAAATCCTCAATGATGGTCAGTACTGGCAGCCCAACCATGATGTCCTTGCACATCCCTTGACCCTGTACTGCCTTCCCGGATCCCATAATGACGCTGTAGTTGGTCGTTTCCGTTATAGGTAAATTCAATTCGTCTATCACCTTGAGTGAGATAAAGTTGTGGGTTGCCCCACAATCTACCATGATTATTATCTCCCTGTCTTCCACTGTTTCTTTAACCTTGAATGTACCCGGGGCTATCAGTCCCACCACCGAATTCAAGGATAATTCCACCACCGGACTGACTTCAATGGGACCATTCTCGTTTCCACATCTTCCATCTATGTATCCTCTAAATCATCCGCTACCAGGTAAAGGCGGAGCTCTTTGTTTTTGCAGCGATGTCCCTTGCTGAAAGGTTCGTCACACCGATAGCAAAGTCCCTTGTCCTGCCGTGCTTGTAACTCATTATCGGTCCACCTTCGAAAGTTGTTTTCGCGCCGAACCCCACTGCCCATTGCGGCAACCTGTGAGGAGATCGGGGTAGATGAGTGCGTGGGTACCCTCTCGGCTAGCGTCATCATTTTTGTCATAGGGTTTTCGAAAATTTTCCCTCCTTGTTTCTGGCCTGTTTTTAAATCTTTCGCATATGGGCCTTGAGGAGCCCGAGCCGCTTCCAATTTTTCCTCAGCTAACGGGGCTGCATCCATCATATATTCCAGGCCCACGACCTGCATCGCGAAAACCTCGGTCCTGATAATAGGGTCCAAACCATTTGTAAATGTCCCTACTAAAACGTCCTCGGCCATCTCCGGTAACGACGCCGATAGTTCCTCGAAGCGTTGCAGGTAATCGCTCACCGACTTTTCTTGTTTGATGGCTAAAAATTGCACGCAGCTGGTCCCATGTTCTTGACAACGAAACCGATTATACATCCGTTCCTTCAATTCTTTCCACGATCTAAAGCGCTTTCTATTTTCCGCCCAACGAAACGAGCACAATACTTTCCCTTTCATACTAACTATCGCAATCTTCAGTTTCTCTTGTTCATTCAATAAATGCATCTAAAAATAATGTTCCGTCCTGTAAATCCAACCGTCTGGGTCTTCTTCGTTGAAAACTGACATTTCCAGTTTTTTTAAATTTGATTCGATCCTGCCCCACCCCTGTTTCCAAGCTCAGAGACGTTTCTCCTTCTTCGTCTCCTTCCGTGATGTCGTCTGGTCGAAGCTTCCTCTTGCCGATGCTTACTCCGGTCAGTTCCGACCCCTCTTGTTGCCGTTGACGTTCCGCATACATCTCGGTTAACATGGCATGCATTTTTTCCATTTTTTTCTCCATAGCCGGTAATCTCTGAACTTCTTTTTTAATCGCTTCAATCTCTGCTTCCGAAGCGTCCAAACGTTCTTCGATTCTTTTTTGTGTCATTTTCTTCCACCTCCCCAGGATGTCGATTGGCTCTGATACCAATGGTAGGTGTTAAGGAACCTGTAGATAATTAAACCAGCAACAAACACCAACACCCAAATATTCTACACTGTAACTCAACACACAAATATCAAGAGGAACAGTTATATGATTTATAACAGTTAACACAAAACATTCAGTCGTCAAAATAAGGTTCCAGCCAAATAAGAGGGCTGTTTCTCTCCTGATGAAACACAGTTCATCCCAAAATATACCCAATGTTTTCAATACCAACCCTAGCACAAAATACCTGACTATATAGCTCTCTCTTACTACTGCCACGTGGAGCCAGGACCACTGACACCCCTAACTACCATGTTGTCTATCCTGAAATTCCTTTCTTGCCCCTCCGTCATACCTATGGATGATTGGTGGCCTTGCATGGTGATTCGTGTTCTGCCACCTAATTTTAGCCGACGATAACCGCTTCTGCAGTCAAATCTATATGTCTTGTCACCCAATGACCTTAGTTATTATCCTGAGATGATAAGAATCCTCAAATTCACTCAACATTTGAGGTTGGTGAATTTTTGGCACATTCCAACCCTATCGTGCAAGTTTCCTCATCGTGAATAACTCAGCGACAACTAGAAGGGCTTCAACAACATATTGCAGCAATTGAGGCTACCTTAGGGATGACATCCAACACTGTTGCACCCTTGTTTCCTATTTTATCTTCTTCCTATGTGAGTGTTGTCATCCAGTTTATGCAGGCTCTTATGAGGAACACATGAAAGCTGTCAACCGAATTTTGAGATATTTGAAATCAACACCTGATAAAGTGTTGATATTTAGAAAAAACAAACAAAAAGACCATTGAGGCATATACTGACTCAAATTGGACAGGATCTATTGTTGACAGAAAGTTTACCTCTGGTTATTGTATCTTTATTTGGGGCACTCTGGTAACTTGGAGGAGTAAGAAGCAAAGTGTTGTGGCCAGGAGCAGCGCTGAGGCCGAATACTAAGCAATGAGTTTGGGAATATGTGAGGAAATTTGGTTTCAGAAAGTCCTGTCGGATCTTGATTAGGAATGTAAGACACTATTGAAGCTTTTTTGTGATAATAAAGCTGCTATTAGTATTGCTAACAACCATGTTCAACATGATAGAACTAAACATGTTGAGATTGATCGGCATTTCATCAAAGAAAGACTTGACAGTGAGAGCATATGCATTCCGTACATCCCTTCGAGTCAACAGGTTGCTGACGTTCTTACCAAGGGGCTTTTCAGACCAAACTTCGACTTTTGTGTTAGCAAGTTGGGCCTCATTGATATTTACATCCCAATTTGAGGAGGAGTGTTGGAATCCTTTCCTTATTTTCTATAAATTTTTCTTGTTAGAATCCTAAAATATTTATGGAAAGGTTATGGAATATTTTCCTTATTTCCTAAATCTTTTCTTTTTTTATTTCCTTGTATACTCTATTTATTCTCCCTTGTACCTATTGTATTATTCATTAGAAAATAATAACAACAAATAATCGTGGTTTTTCTCCCGGTACTCGGGTTTCCAAGTAAACTGGTGTGTGCTCTTTGTCTCTCTTTTCAATAAGACTCAAACATTTGATGGTCCATAGCCGTTTATTTGGGTGGTCTATGCGATAGACTTGATGGTCCATAACCCTTTTCTGGGTGGCCTACTACGGTAGACTTATGGTCCATAGCCATGTGTGGGTAATCCTTAAATGGATTTGAGGGATGAAACTAAAACCTTTGAAAATTTCATAGCCCTTCTTTGGGTGGTCCTGGTATGGACTTGATGGATAAGTGTAAAATCTTCATAGCTCAGTGTTGAGTGTTTTGTCTTTTCACAGACTTGATGAAGTTGATCTTGATATGGACTAGATGTGAAGTCTCCATAGCTCAGTATTGAGTGGTCTATTGTGATAGACTTGATGAAGCAATAAACGTGATTGTGAAGGTGGGACCACCTTCTATGAAAAGGTTTAAGGATCTTTTTCTAGAGCTTTCACGTTGACCCGAGGTTCTATGTGCAAGGCCTTAAATAATATAATTGTGAGTGGTCTATTTTGATAGACTTTATTGCGAAATCAATGGACATTTAAGAAGTAAAGCGTGTTGTGGGAGTCTCAACCGTTGTTATCGAAAGTTCAAAAGGTAACATGATTGGATTGTTGCCCCACCTCACTACGCATCAATTCAAATCAAAAGATATTGATGTTTAAGTTTATACTACTTCTTTCTTGCTTAGAGAAAATCCTTCATTACTATTTTAACTAGAATGCAATGGTAGTCATTCGTGGGGAATTGTTGGAAATGACTATCATACTCATTTATAATTAATGTTTAAGTTGGAAATTAATAATAATTATTATTTAATACAGTTTATTATTCTAATTATATATATATATATATATATATATATATATATATATATATATTTAAAGAAAAGTTTTTTTTGGGGGGGGGTTCACTTCTTGTAAAAAAAACTTTAGTTCCTTGACAAAGCACAACTAGAATCAACATTTGTTTCCACTTCACTCAGTCTCGGTGATTGCCTAGTGTCAGACATATTTTTCCAAAGTGTGTTTACCTTTGGTTATATGCTCCGATTACCCCCAGTTTATCTCATCTTTAGTTTCCATAACTAGTTTAGGTGTTTGCTTTTCATTCTAGGTCATAAAGCTTGGGTGTGACGTTTCGGCATTTTCATATGCAAGTTTGCCAGAGAAGAAAATGTTCAAAATGTACTATAGGGGAGGCATACCAGTTGAATCCCCGCCCAAGCATTAGTTGTACTCTTTGCAAGCAACCCTTTTTCCTTGCAATTGACAGTCTTTAATGCTTATTATAACATCTATTTCAATGTATTTCTTTCTTTTCCGCATTTTATAAATAAAATTTCCCTAAAATGCAAAGGAAGGTTACGCTACGTCGACGTTACCCACAACTCTTAGATTTTGATCGGCTGACTTGTTCATCGAGTTAGAACAAGTGCCGCACAATCGTCTGTCTCGAGGTTGAAACGCTACGATTGTGACAAGTGGTATCAGAGCCAAATTGGCTGATAGTTCAGACAGAGAGATGTCGACTGCAAAACGAGCGAGCAAGACCCATGAAGAACGGTTGGTGGGGATCGAAGAGCGGATGCTCTACCTGATGGAAGTTCCTGATTCCATCCGATTTATGGAAGAACGGCTTAAGGAAGTTGCCGAGAGAGCCGGTGCTGTTGATGCAGTGTCCGGTCGCCTGGACGGATTACCCATACAAGATTTGTTGGCTAGAGTTGACATGTTAGAGTCACAAATCTAGAGAATTGGAAATGTTCCCTATGAGCGTGGGGGCAGTTCATCGGGCTCTGTTGCCCGGATGGAGGAGCGAGTTATGGAGCTAGATAACTCTCAGAAGGATATAATGGAAATGATAAATGGCATGTCAGACGACTTTCGAGCCACCCTGGATGTCGTTAGAAATGAAATCGTAAAGGTGAACACGAAGGTGAACCTTACGATGCGAGTGTTGGCCAATCAAGCTCCGGCTAGAGGAGCGATTACAGTTGGCAAGATAAAGATCCCGGAACCCAAGCCCTTCTGTGGGGCAAGGGATCCGAAGGCATTAGAAAACTTTATCTTCGATATTGAGCAGTACTTTAAAGCCATAAACACCGTGGCGGAGGAAGCCAAAGTGACGTTGGCGACCATGCATCTATCTAAGGATGCAAAGTTGTGGTGGAGGTCCCGATATATTGACATTCAGGAAGGGCGTTGCGTAATAGACACATGAGACAGTTTGAAGAGAGAACTCCGTTCACAGTTTTTTCTAGAGAATGTCGAGATCTAGCTCAACGGAAACTGCGAGAGTTAAAGCACACTGGAACCATTCGGGAGTATGTGAAGCAGTTTGCGAGGCTGATGTTGGACATATCCGACATGACCGAAAAGGACAAGGTCTTTAGTTTTGTTGAAGGATTGAAGCCGTGGGCAAGGACTAAGCTATACGAGCAGAAGGTCCAAGACCTCGTATCAGCCTATGCGACAGCTGAACGCTTGTTTGATCTGTCTAGTGACGTTCAAGAGACGAGACGTCAACAAAGCTCTTCACCTGGAAGAGACAGAAACGGCCGACCGAATTCTCCCGAAGTTGTCAGTGGAAATAGAAGTCCCGGTAGAGACTGCAAGCCTTCCCAGTCAAATACGGGGAACAATGGGCAGAGGCCCAATAATCAAAGGACATCCCACACTTCTATCAGTTGCTACATTTGTAACGGACCACATCGGGCAAGGGAATGCCCAGATAAAGCTGCCTTATATGCCTTTCAGGCCTCTTTAGCTGCAGACTCAGATGACACGTCGAGTCAACCAGAGAAGGAAGTTGGGCAAGTAGAAGGAGTTCAGAATGTTAGAGTGTGAGCCATAAGACTCTTGTCGTCCCTTCAGAAGAAAGCGGGGGAGACAAGTGGTCGTACTAAAGGGGGCCTAATATATGTTGACACCTGGATCAACCGAAAGCATGCAAAGAGCACTATGGTTGACTCTGGTGCCACTCATAATTTTATAACGGTGGCCGAAGCCAGACGACTAAACCTTCATTAGAAGAAGGATGCGGAAAAAATGAAGGCCGTGAATTCTACAGCTCTACCTGTCATTGGGATAGTGAAGCGGGCAGCGATACAGTTGGGAGGATGAAGCAGCTTCGTTGATTTTGTGGTTGTAGGCATGGATGATTTTGATGTAGTTCTCGAAATGGAATTCCTTCTCGAACATCAAGTGATCATAATGCCTGCAGCCAAATGTCTGGTGATCACGGGGTCTACCCCCACCGTTGTGCAGACAGACCTTCGGCAACCCAAAGGATTGAGAACGATCTCGACCATGCAACTGAGAGAGGGCCTTGTTCAGGAAGACACAAGGTGTGTCGTGAAGAGATGTTGCGATGGGAAACGTGGTAGTTTGCCCATGACAAAATCGCCAACGAAGAATGAGTGTCGTATGGCGCAGTTAGAGTCAACTGGACCTCGGAGACAGTTAAGGAGACTGTCGTGCGCAGGATTCACTAGACCTGCAAAAGCTTCGTATAAAGCACAAGGCTTTTTACGTGAAGAAGAGAAAGAACGGTTGGGTGTCGACATTCGTGTCTTGAAGCAAGCCTCGAGGAGAGGGCCAACTCTTGGGTCCGCGAGTGTGACCCTACCTGTTGAAGCTTACGCTGAGGCGTGTAATCATGCGTTGAGTGGTGTCCTACTGCAGAATGGACACCCTATCGCATTTGAAAGTCAGAAGAAGAGTGCCACAGAGGGCAATTATATGGTGTTTGGAGAAGAAACGCTAGCCATAGCAACTAGTCTGAGGGATGGGAGATAGTGTTCCCATAGATCAACGTTTGTCAGAGAGATGAACAACGACCTTGCCAGCCATTTCGGTACTCGGCCGAATCTGAGTTCGAATCAAGCAAGGAGACGAAGAGTCGTGCTCAAACTTGATTTTAGGTCAGAACGTAAGAAGAGCAATCATGGGGTTCCACATGTGTCGGCTCGTACACAGGCCTGTTAAGCTGATGGCCCAATGTGAGACGCGTCAAAAGAATCCATGAAGGAAAACCTTGTCGCTCATGATGGCAGGAGTTTGACGAAGGCCGGTAAGTCAGTGCAAAAGAATAGGGGTCGTCCGTTGGAGGCAACACAACCTGGTGTTACAGCTGTAAAAAAATCATCTACTGACAGAAGTCCAACAAAGAGTGTTGGTGACGGACAACATGTATTGTCGCGTCTTGTTGATTTCCCCTGTATGAAGAAGGATCCTCAGACTCATAGTATTGCAGAGAAGTGGAAGCGAAGATCAGATACCATTCGAGCCAATTTAGAGAGATTCTCGAAGTGGTCGAAAAGGTGGGCAGATGGGAAGCATCGCCCCTTGGACCTTCATGTGGAAGGTTAGGATATCGTGACGCCACGACCTGAACATATGCGGTTTCTGAAGATATGAAGATCTCCACCTCGTGAGAGCACACGAGGAATCAATTGAAATTGAAGAAGAAGACCCATGGGGAGGATACACAAGTTCGTGGTGAAGCAGAAGAGCCTCCTCATGGAAGAAGCCTGTGGAAGACGTACCAAGACCGTGAAGCGTGGAGGTAGAAGATCGAAGGATTCCAGTTTTGCCAGTCGACGGGGACGTCAACTGTTTAAGTGGGGGAGTGTGTCACGGACATATTTTTCCAAAGTGTGTTTACCTTTGGTTATATGCTCCGATTACCCCCAGTTTAATCTCATCTTTAGTTTCCACAACTAGTTTAGGTGTTTGCTTTTCATTCTAGGTCATAAAGCTTGGGTGTGACGTTTCTGCATTTTCATATGCAAGCCTGTCAGAGAAGAAAATGTTCAAAATGTACTATAGGGGAGGCATACCAGTTGAATCCCCGCCCAAGCATTAGTTGTACTCTTTGCAAGCAACCATTTTTCCTTGTAATTGACAGTCTTTAATGCTTATTGTAATGTCTATTTCAATGTATTTCTTTCTTTCCCGCGTTTTATAAATAAAGTTTCCCTAAAACGCAAAGGAAGGTTACGACATACGTCGACGTTACCCACAACTCTTGAATTTTGATCGACTGACTTGTTCATCGAGTTAGAACAAGTGTCGCACAATCGTCTGTCTCGAGGTTGAAACGCTACGATTGTGACACCTAACATGTCCTTTCTTACAACTATGGAGCTTTTGAGGAGTGATAATTCGACTTCATCATCAAAAACATAATCAAACTTATATTTCGAACTTCAACAAGGCTCTTGACCATCTCGATACTGCCATGGCTGAGGCATGCTCTTCTGTTGCTGTTCAATTGCAGAGAGCAATCTGATTCATTGGCGGCGGTACTGCATTTTCTTTGGAATATATCATATATGATTCATTTCACTGATGAGTAGTTAACTTTAGTTACCAGTGTAGCATTGCGCTGTAATTCCTATTCATTTAGATAGTCTGAATTGTGATAGTGATTACCGATTAGTTTGTGTATTACGTTTTGACGCTAACTTATTATGTATTCTGCTGTTAGCTTTGATCAGTTTCAATAAGAGATGAAATCATTTTTTGGCCATTCTCTCTATTTCCTCTTTCATTTTTAGGTGAATTCTTGTGCTGGTATCGGAGCCTTAAGCTAGGATTATGCAATTGAAACTTAAGCTTCATAATATGAAGAAAGGAAATTTGAGCTTGAAGGATTACAGACTAAGATCAAATTTTGGTTGATTCTCTTATATTAATTATAAATGAGGTTGAAGCTCATACTTTATCTTGGTTTTGTATTGGCTACTATCAGCCTAGAGAAAGGATAATTTTTCTTTTTGCACTATAGATCTGATGAAAGCGCTAGGGAGGTCAACCTAGTTGAGATGTCCAAGTGCAGCTACTAATCTGACTTTCTTTTTCTTATCATTGCTTTTACTATGAGCTTTTGCCTTTCGATTTTTAAACATTAATAATATTGAGACTTGTTTTTTCTTAAAAACTATTGAGGTTGAAACTCACAGTACTTGGAGATTTATACAATGAGCAAAAGGAGGCACACCCAGATATCTCAACTAGGTTGATACCCTTTTGATGCTCTCATCATATCTACACAAAACTAAGAAACAGTCTGTCTAAGAAAGTTGTCTTACAGCATTTACAGCCTACAATAGTGATACATGTGAAATGAAAACAATAGATACAATCCTTTAAGCGATAAGACGAAGACATGAGGAAATTATCCATCAATGATACAAATACAAGATGACTCTAAAAACTGAAACCTCTGCTCAAACAGAACTTCCAACACTTCAGAAGGTTTACTCAATTCGTCTGTTAGAAGAAGCCTGTAAGGAACGAAATATGATTGCACCAGATAGTTCTTTACCTTCAATCAATCTTACTGCTCAACTTAAAACTCAGAAAGATGCAAGTAATTTCTCTTCTGAATCTCTATGTTCATATCATCCAAGTTTTCGAGGTAGAGGTAATCAAAACAATCACGTGATGGACACTTTTTTCATCGAAACTGGAATAATAACAGCAGGCCGCAATTGTCAGATATGTGGACATTTGGTCACACAGCTATTTGGTGTTACTATCCTTATAATGGGGTATCAGAATGGAAATAACTTTACTTCTTGAAATTGTAATTTTCCATTTTCTCATAGTCAGAATAGTGGTCCTGTTAAAAATGGATAATGTGCTCAAGCAAGATTTGAACACTGATATCAACTCGTATCCAAATATGGGCGTTATCAACCACGTCACAAATGATTTCAACAATTTCTCTAGTGTTGTTACAATGGAGGCAATAACAGCAAAGTTGATAATGGTGCAGGTCTGCAAGCTTAAAATACTGGTTCTTCTTCATTTAGTCGTAAACCTCTTTGGCCCTATTTTTCATCTAAAAAATCTCCATGTTCCTAAAATGATAAAAAAATTAATTGGTGTTAAAATTTGCTGCGGATAATCATGTATACTATGAGTTTCATCCTCATGTTTGTTTTGTGAAGGACATACCTACTGGATAGCAACATTCTTTCTAATGTGGCTACAAAGCTCATTCTGCTGCTCTCGATAAATATTTTTTTAATATTTGGACTTCTATTTCTGATATTTGGCATAGGCACTTAAGCCATTCAGCACCAAATATTTTTGTCAGATTCTTAAATCTTGTAATGTTTCTCAAGGTCGTTATAGCAGTCTTGTTTGCCATACCTCATGTGCTGTTAGTAAGATACTATTCCTTTCATTTGTAAGTCATAAAAGCATCCTAAGCTCAAAACATCTGACTCTTCCTCTATAGCCTCAAATGGTTTTTATTTTCAGCGTAGAAGTTCTTTGTGTGATTGGTTCCTTGTGGATTTCTGATTCTATGTCAGATCTTCACAAACACGAGTTGTTTGGCTATTCTACTACCTTGAGTTTGAGCGTGGGTGTTAATAGAAAATTAGGTTTTATGGCTTATTATTATTTTTCTTTTTGGTAATTTTCATTTATGTATTTTTTCAGTGGTTTTTTTAGGTCTATTTATGGGACGATTGCAGAAATAGCAAAAAGAAAAATTATAATAATAGAGTTCATGTCATTACATTTTACATTTTCTAAATTGCAAAAGTAGCAAATTTAAAAGCTGATAACCTTCTAATAGTTGTCTGCCATCATTAATTAATTGGTGATATAAAAAAAAGAGTTGGGGCTTTCTTTTTCTAAATATTTTTTATGCAATTTCCCTCTTTTTATTCCCCATGTAAAAGGTCATTATGCATTTTGAATTATTCTAAATATTGAATATATTATATAAAATTGTTGAAAACCACTTGAAATCAGGTATGCTTGATTAGGAAGTACTTGCCGTATTTGTTTTGCAATACTCAGTTTTCAGTATCTATTCCGTGGTAGTCTTCAATGGAGTAATTTTCTAGAAGAATAACTTGTTCCATTGTCTTGCTTCCCTTCCACCTCTTCAACATTAAGAGGTCTGCTCTATGGTAGACTATGAATTATCACGTTCATTGTTGTTGAGTGCGTTTCCTTTCTACACTCTTTATCCAATCAAGGAATGCTTGCAGATCTAATATTCCTCTGAAAATTGACATGTCTATCTTCATCTCGTAGTCTTGAGGTGGTTTTCGTTCTATGCAGTATTATCTTCTTCTTTTTTGTTGCTCATGAGAGTATTTGTCTAAACATTTTTTCCTCCTCGAATGAAGAATCTGAATATCTGTCGCTTCTTTGTAGTTCTTGAATTCGCAGTTAATACCTTGCAACTTGGTTTTTATCTATGGAATGAGAACGCCCTCTCCTGATCTTCTTGGCTCCATTTCTTGAACTTGGTTCCTCATTCTTTGATCTACTTGAATTTGATTTCCTGTTCTTTCATCTTTTCTATTCTCTAGTAGTTTTGGTGGCTGTCCCACACCCGCAAACTCAATTTGCTTCGCCAAAGTTTCCCACAGCACTTGCATATTGGCAATGCTGACTTTGATTTCTACCATAGATCCCTCCACTGGCAAGTGGGTTGTCATGGTTTTTGGAGAAATCTCTTGTGGATTGGGTTTGGTGTTATCGCCCTTTACCGCGAGTTTTCCAGCCATTAAGGTTCGAAGGTCTTGCTCATCAAGTCCAAGATTGGAGAGGCTCTAAAATGAAGAATACTTCAATAGTGCTCATTAAACTAAAAGATTTTAACATATTCAAATATTAAAAATTGCAGAAACTTAAAATTTAAACAGAACAGAAAATAAAGGACAACTAAGAGATAAACTCCCAAAACAATTCATCACACTCACTTTAGGTTTGGCTGATGTGTCTATGACCCACACGTGTTGAAGCGTATTGGACACTTGTTAGAGTTATAGATGTGTTAGAGTTAGCCACTAGTTGTATAAGTTGAAGGTGAGCTAGACATGCAATCAAACACACATTAAGTATATTGTGTAGTTAATAGACACATATATGATAAAAGTAATAAATTTTAAGAGTGAAACACATCAAACTAATTTGTTAAATTATATTAATGCATAAATTTATTGGTTTTGAAGTTCCTTCTTGTGTAAAAATGATATATATTTTAATTAGTGTATCCTTGCCATATCCATATCCTAGATTTAAAAAGTGTCACCTTGTGTGTGTGGTGTCATATTCGTGTCTTGCATCCATATTGGTGCTTCTAAAGTTGATTTATTATCTTTTGGTTTTTATATAATCTTCAATATTGAGACACTTCTATTCTATTTTAAGAGGATGTCATTTTTATTTTTTCCATCTTTAGCAGCTCTACATTAAGGAACTTTTTGCCATGGAAATTTCTTAGAAGAGGAAGCAATAAACCTGTCTAACATATTTAAAAAAGACTTCTCTGGACAACTACTTCCTCTTGGAATGAGGCATTGTAGGTCCGCGTATAATATGTCTACCTGCTGGGGCTAATCTTGTTAGAGACGTCGGTCAGTGTAAAAAACAAATTTGAGAGGAATTCTGTTGTGGAGGTAATGATAAATAAAATGTATTTCCTTGTCCTATGGAGTCTAACTTTGATTTATCATTCCCAATAGTATCTGATAGCACAGATCAACATTGTTCTTGATATGCTTTTACTTTTTGTTTCATGCTGCATCTGTACTTTCAAATTGAGCCGGAGTTTGGAATCGAATCCATCGACTAAAGGCTCTGATTGGTTTATTTGGAGAAAAAATTGCAGAACCATTCTTCGATCAGCTAGGTGATGTTTTATTGGAGACTCTCACACAGAAAACTATATTTTATTTACTATTATTGTAGTTCTGAGGAGCCCCTTTAGGTTTGTTTTTCTTGCATTATTGATTTTGAACATCCTAGGATCTGCATCTGTTTCCTAGGTTTCTTAATTTTAGTTAAGGTTTATTATTCTAGTTTTTTTTTCAAAAGAAAGTTAGCTAGAAAATAACTAACTCAGAACTAATTTAGGTTTAGCTTTCAGTCTATAAAAGGCTCCCATATCCAGTAATAAAATCATCTTGAGGTATTATTAATTAAAATTCTCCATGATTTGGATCAATCGGTATCAGAGACCTCGATCCTAACTCACTTCCTTCCAAAACTCGGATCTTCACCATTCCCAACCATGAACGCAAAAGCCTCTATAAACAGACGCTTGCAGTTGGTGGAACAAGTCATTGAAGAGCTCCAAAAAGGACAAGCGGATATGCAACAATCAATAGTCGATTTGACTAATCTCTATCACTTGAGTTAGAATTCATGTACAACCCATCGAAGAAGTCGCACCAATTCAACCTCCAAGAAGTACCAAGAAACCAAACTATACACGTCTACAACAATCAACTCTATGGGAACAACCTACTAGGCTACATGATGGATGATTCCGACTCTTCCGATGAAGACAAACTGCTGAATATTCATCAAGATCTGCAAAGAAGTCTCGATTTTTGGTCATACAATCAAGAAGATCAAGAAATAAGAATGAAGGTGGATCTTCTTACATTCAACGATCGAGTGGATGTTGAAAAGTTTCTTGATTGGATTAAGAACGGAGAAATTTCTTTTGGCTACACTAATACTCCATAATACAAGAAGGTTTGGTTGGTGACCTTCAAGCTCCAAGGCGACGCTAGTGCATGGTGGGATCAACTACAAAATAACATGTGACTATTTGGTAAACAACCTATTAGAAGCCGGTCAAAGATGCTAAAGCTCATGAAAAAAATGATTTCTACCTTTCTCCTTATCATGCTCCTGATTTTTTTTCTTTGCCCTCCCAATGTGCATTGGAGGACGAGTTTTTTTGCCAAGGGACGGGTCTGATGTAGAACATCCTAGGTTCTTGATGTTTCTTTATCTCTTTCTTAGATTTCTTGATTTTGGTTAAGGTTTATTATTGGGATATTTTAAAAAATAGCAAAATAAATTAAAATATTTACGAGTTATAGCAAAATTTTGGATTCTATCACTATAGCATATCAATGACTATCAATGGTAGAATTTTCTATAAGTTGTAAATATTTTGTAAAATCCATTACTTTTAAAAATTTCCCGTTATTATTTTCTTTTTCTTTCTCATGTTATTCCAATACAATGCCTCAAAATTTGTAAAGACGAGTATTTACCATTATCAAAATAGAATATTTGTTCAGATACATGTTTGATTTCTTACACAAGGAAGATGAGGAATTGTCAAGAACATTCAAAAGAATGACATTATAGGTTGGTACAAAACATACTTACATGAATCATCCCCCAAAAGTCGTAGACTAGCTACTCGAGTATGGGTTGGTGAGGCAAACATGATCAAGGCAGAAACGTCTCTTAAACCTGTCATTGCCATTAAAGATGTTGAAGCTCTTAAGCAGTCGTCTACATTTTACCCAAGTTGTGTTTGTTGAATGTTTGAGGTAGATTAATGTGTGCTTGTATAATTAAAATAAATAATGTTGTAGAGTTCCATGTATTGTGTTATATGTAAAATAAATAATGTTGGAGAGTTGAATGTTTGCGTGTTTGTTTTGAGTTTTGTATGTAGAAACGCCCAAGTTAAATAATTATTCATGAAATATTAAAATGTTACTCCTGTTTAATACTTTTAATTATTGTAGTCATTAGCTTTTTAACCTTTTTTTAGAGAGAGGTCGAGTATTTTTTTCAAAGATAGAAGTCATGTCAATAAGACTAAAACAAACTCATGTTGATAGAAATAGTTTTACTTAACAAATTAATGTAACTCACATTGATAGAGATAGTTTTACTTAACAAATTAACGTTGGTAACACTTAAATGTTGTTATATTATTAAATTAATCAATTAAAATCAAAAATAAATATCTTACAAGAAAAATTACTTTTATTAAGCTAACATCCAAATGTTTGCGTGTTTGTTTGACATTGATTTGAGTGTCGAAATAATAATTTTAATTAAATTTAAAGATTTAAATATCATATTGGTCTCTAAACTTCTTATCTTATTTTATTTTGTTCCTTGAACTTTTAAAAGTTTCTATTTTAGTCTTGATCTTTTGAAAGGATCATATTTGGGTTTCTGTCGTTAAGATTATGTAACTCAGTAATGAAATAATTAAGTGACTTCTATATCTAGGTGACTAGAATGTCAAATAAAATAATCACTTTTAATAGTCTAGGTTCTTATTTTTTAGTTAAAGACTAGATGGTAAATTGATGTTTTATCTAAAAAAGATATTGTGTTTTAGATTTTGATCGTCACCATTTTGGTGCATTGTCTTTCTACTTTGCTTTCTCAATTCATATGTTTGATTCAATTTATTCACATATTAATTTTTTAGTACCTCAAACTTGGGATATTTTTGTGATTAATTGAGATGTTTTTTTTTTTTTTTATGTTCCTCCCAATTATTTATTCTTCATTTTTTGGAGTCTTATGATTCACTTGTGAGAATATTTGTTTACGAATTCGTTGAGTTTATTTTAAACAAGTGTACTTATTTTATTTTACCTTGTCATGGATGTTAAACACGAAAATGTTAATTCTATTTTTTTTTTTTATTCTACTCAATGTCGTTATTATGATTTGTTTCAAGATTATTTCAATTTGAAAAATAAATAAACAAAGGGTGGAAAGTTCAGATGACATGTGAGAGATTTAAGTTTTGGAGGAAAAGAATAAAATTAATTTTTAATTTGGGTTTAGGTAATTGGGGTCTGTTAATTATATTTCTATGTTAGCATCAAGGATTTATAGAAAAAATTAACAACTTTTTTTTTGTTATTTATCAATTCAATATAATTGATAGGATGAGTTTAGAGTCTAATATTCAAAATATAGAAAGTCACAACATCATTCAATTAAAGAGTTGACGTAAGTCTAATGGTAGGACCAAAATAAGTTTTTTTCTTCAAAAGTTTGAAGATCAAAACAGACATTTTTAAAAATTCAATAACTAAAATAAAACAAGATTCAAAGTTTGGTTTTAACCCTCAAGTAAATAACAATATAAAGAATAAACATTTTTAACTTACTTAATTTAATAAGTGTAATATGTTTTATTTAATTTTACATTTTTGAATGTTGTTTAAACTTTATAAATTAATATTATTAATTTATCTGAAGACTTAATCAGTACCAATGGTGTGGTTGTATATTGCCCGATCACGGTTCAGATCTGGGTTCGATTTTCGGCTGGTGCATAATTGTGAACCATGCAATGATGTTGAATAAATAAGCCTTTGAGGTTATCATCCCTCCTATCTACGTAGAGGAAGAAATGGAAGCATTGGAATATATAATATATTTACATGTAATACGAATTTGATAATTAAAAGAAAAACAAGAATAGAGTTAATTTTATGAATCATGATAATGTTATTTAATAGTTAACTTGTGTGTTGGTCCAACCAAGTTTAAGTCCTATGACATTTGCTTTCTTTTAAAAGAGTTTTGTGAGATTCTTATTAGTTTGAATAATTAGTCATAAGTCTTAGAAACATTTGTTGTACAATAATATATAGTATGAATAGCTTTTCTGATCATTAATTATCTATTACTTGACAATTGCTGGAGAATTAAGTTGAACTATGTGATTATATTTTTTAGGTATTTATTGAAAATTTTAAACCGCAAGTTTCTACAATCTAAACATAAAAAAATAAGTTGAATTGGTTGATGAAGTCAATTAATCTGACAGTACTATTTACCTATCAAAAATATTTTGAAGAAAAAACTCTTTTAGTGAAAATATAAATTAGAGGAAGCAAAACATCAATTATCAATTTCGAATTCAAGTATTGCAATCACTAATTTTAATGAAATCAAAACTTTTATCAAATTGAATTTGGTTAATTTGCATATTATATTAATCAATATTTTAGTGAATTGGTCTGAGTTAGATTAATTAATTCAATTGAATAGATAAAAAAAAAAAAACTAAAAACTCGAGGAAACAAAAATGAACTCATCCCACTATGTACATTTGGCATGAGTTTCCATCTTCTAGTGGAAAAATCATTTATTTTTTCACGTGAATGGTTGAAATTTAACCTAAGTTAGATATAAAATAATTTCCAACAAACTTTATCATCTTACTAACATTTCCTTTCATCTTCATTTTGTATTAAACATATAAACATTACTTTCATCTCTAAATTTCTTTTCTTTTTTCTTTTATTTACTTTTTACAAATAATTTTAAAATCCAAGTCAAAATTTGAAAACTAAAATATATATTTTCGAAAAATTTATTTTTGTATTTAAAATTTAGATAAAAATTCACCATTATTGTATTTGAGAAAGATGCAAGGGCAAAAAATAGCTGGGCTTAGTTCTCAAAAACCAAAATCTAAATGATTACTAAAAATCACCTAAATTTTATATTATATCTAACTTATGAGAGAGATTTCTTTTTGTCTTCACACCGTAGAAAGTGTAATTAATCTAATTTAAAAAAACTTATGAAGCAGATTGGTTGTTCAAACAAACTAGCTTTTCGAATTCTTGACTCTTTTAAAACAATTACTAATATCATTAGAAGTCGTATAGGACATTAAAGACTAATATATAACTAGGTTACTAAAAATCTTTCATTTCAATTAAGTTTTGGGTTAATGCCTCTTGTACTTGTTTATATGAATTGGCCACCTACTTGGGATTTCTATACAATTTCTAAGTTATTATTAAAGTTCTACCCTACATTTCAACAGCACCAGTGGTCTATTGGTAGATTAGTACCCTACCACGGTTTAGACCCGGGTTCGACTCCCGGATGGTGCAAAATGTGTGGACCAATGCTATGATGACATCTAACGCTCTCCGTGATGGTTGGGTCCTTCACAGCCGTCCGATCTTATATAGGACGAATTTGAAGCGTTCCCTGAGCTTGGTTTCTTCTTTCTTTTCCGATTTTTTAAGAAAATTAATTAAGTATGTAGTAATATTTTTAAAAAATTGCAAATATAGCAAAATTTGTCAAATTTTATCAATGATAGAGTCTATCACTGACAGATCATGTTGTAAAAATTAGTCTATCATTGATAGATCATACGAGTTTATCGCTGATACAAGTCTATCCGCGATAATTTTGCTATATTTGCAATTTTTTTAAATGTTGTTATATCATTAATTATTATTTCTCGAATGACTATCCATTACAATTACTTTTTTTATCAATTGATTATCAACTACTTCAAAATCGTTCGAGGATTGAGTTTAACTATGTGGTATTTTTTAGGTCTAATTGAAAATATTAAACGATAAATTTCAACGATCCAAACTATAAAAAACGGATTCAATTGGTTGGTGAAGTCTCAATTAAAATTAATTTCAATGTGCTATTTACGTATAAAAATATTTTGAATAAATAACTCTTTTTAAGTTTTAAGTTTTAGTGGAAATCTAAATTAGAACAGGCACATCAACTTCCAATACTTATTGCATCAAGTTAAGTTTGATTAATTCACATATTATATTAATCACTATTTTAGTAGATTGGTTTGTGTTAGATTAGTTGGTTCAAATTGAACAGGTCCTTTCTCCTTTTTCCTACCTTACTTGAAAGGGTATGGAGTCACCGTCGCTTTCATCAACATACCAAGAACCAGCGATTCAATCTCCAGTTAATGGTCTAGGTCTGAACACCGTATCTAGCGGCCACCCAGTCCATGGATCTAGGCTCCTGAAAGAGTCCTAGAATTGATGCCCTTTGTCCACCTCTAGTCGATATGGCAACACAAGTTAACCTAAGAAATCCAACCAAGTAAAAAGAAAATCACAGAACTCA
This sequence comes from Cucumis sativus, assembly GCF_000004075.3. NCBI lineage: Eukaryota > Viridiplantae > Streptophyta > Magnoliopsida > Cucurbitales > Cucurbitaceae > Cucumis > Cucumis sativus. Next base: position 13,966,503 of record NC_026660.2, read on the forward strand.
AACAAACTTAAAATTATTATAAATATTAGATAAATTTATATGCCCATTTTTTTTAATGAAGCTATATGTTTTATTATTGTAGACAAACTATAAAAAAAACAAGACCATACAACGTTGGTAAAGGTTTTGTCAACGTGCATTTAGACGTCGATATGAACGTCGAAAAAAAGGCATCAGGAGAACTTTTCTCAACGTTGAAAAAAGGCCACATTGACGAAAGAAAACGCCGACGCGTAGCATACCGACGTCGCGAAAAGGGTAACACCGACATGTGTCAGTCGCATCGGTATAAGTAATACTGACAATGCATCGGCAAAATACATTTTCTGACACATTTTCACAACGTCGAGGAAGGTACCGTATGTGGATGTAGTGTCTACGTAAGCAAAAAGTTAATTTTTATTTTTTAAAATTATTTATTTTATTATTAATATTGAATATTGCTCTCGGTTCACCGTTTAGCTCAAAACGTAATGTGCAATAATTTCTAAAATTTTAAAAATTACATTACTTATAAGAAATCAAATACATTATAAATGTTCAAAATGTTTACGAACAATTGCAATAAAAGAAAATAATATAAAAACCTACACGTAGTAGATGGTAGTCGCAAACACCACATAAATAATGTAAAACCTACAAATGAAATAAAAAATATAGTTAGAATATCACAGATGCAGAATCAAACAAATTTAAATGTTGAAAAGTACGTACCCAAGTGTTCACGGGCCTCTATATTGGCGACTCATATCCTCGATCATCTTCCTCATCCATTTCATTTCTCGTGCATAGTTTTATTCCATTCTATGAGCTGTCTTATTCATTTGTCTATCACGATTTGCTATTTACTGATCAAGGTTTGCCACTATTCGATCTCACTCCTTGTTGCTTAGTCTTTGTTGTTCAATCATGCGGTTAGCTTTTTCAAGGTCGTCTCTAAGGTAGGTAACCTCTGCAATGTGTGCTTGGTTGTTGTAAGAGGAGGAAGAAGCTGAGGAAGTAGATTTCTTTATGGACTTGGGATTAGGGCCCCAACCAAGGCCTTTTGAGTAGCTCGATTGTCTACCCAAAACAATATTGCATATCTCATCGTTCGAGAGTGGTTGAGAACCCTCTGGGACAGGCTGAAGTTGTAACATTTGATTATGCACAATAATACTGTAATGACCCAACTTAAAACTAAGCTAATGTCATTATCTTAAAGATAAATAACAATTTTGACAATTTTTTTGGAAGAGAAAAACTAAATTTTCATTAAAAATACCATAAAAACATGCTGAAGTTGGTTTTACAGATTTAAAAGATAATAAAAACAAATAGATAAAAATATTTAAGCTCAAAACGCTGTAAGCAAACAATGAAAAGTGGAAGCAAAACTATGTCCCCATATGGCAAGTCATGGATCCTTCCTGTCTCACTCGCCAGATTTCCTCTATATTTATCTTTGTCTAAAATATTAAACATAGAAAAGGATGAGTATAAACAGTACATACTTAGTATGGGACCCACTACTAGTCCCACTATGTGTCTGTTAACTTCTTGCTAGAGTCTTGTAAGAAGGTATCACAAAACTATTGTGCTCCCGAATGCATGCTATCCAGTGGTCTCATAGGGACAAATTTGGGCTCTCGATGAACCTAAAGGAATCACCCTAAAGGAGAGTCGGGCTATTAACTATTCTGCTCCCGAACGCATGTTATTCAGTGGTCCCGTAGGAACACATATGGGTTCTCGGTGAACCCGAATGAATCACCCTAAAGGAGAGTCGGGCTGTAAGTGATCCTGTTAAATCACTCATAAAAACTAGGACACAGACATAAATAGGTGGCGATCCCGAAGGTCACCCATATGTTACGACTCTAACAGGCAAAGCTAACAGAACACCCATCTATAGAATGTAGCATATCATAGTATAGTCATAAACATATCAATTATGTCGGTCATAACATATCAGTCATTCATATCATTCATCAATATCAGTCACATTATGTATCTTAGCTACATCAATGCATAATGAAAAATGCATGCAAGCTCTTAAAATTTAATTTGAAGGTCCAATGGTACAATCTTTTACTTGTGATTAGCTAAAAATATTCTTTTGCTGACAATAAAAAAAATTTCAATTAATCCAATCCTAATCATAAAAGGAAATTTGACTATCTTAATTAATAAAATTAACAATTAACTTTCATCCAAAAATTCTCCCAAATTAACTTACCTAAAAATTAAGGTTGAAACCAATTCAACCTTAATGGAAACAATTCGTCACTTAAATCTTCAAGATTTGCCAAAATGACTTTCCAAAGGCATACAACCAAAATTAATTCCAAGATGGAGAACCTTTTCTTTTTCTGCTTCTCTTTTCAATTTGAGCATTCCTATTTATAGACCCAATTAATAATATTTATTGATTAAGTGTTACATTCCTATTTATTTTGTAGCAATTTTTTGTGATGGACTCTAGCAGCCTTTCAAACACTTGATTGCTCTTACAATCAAACAAAGTGTAATTAAAATGTTATATCCAAACAAAAGTTGAACGAATTACTATTAAGGTAGACACAATATAAATTACCTGGAACTGTTGAGTCATAAGTGGTCACAAAGAAAGTGTCGATCTAGCACTCGATTAACCAATATGGGCGGTAGGTTTGCCCGTGTTTCTTTAGGGTCACTAAAAATTTTAAAGTGTCGGTCTCTCTCCTAAACTGTTTTCACACGGTGAGCATTTGATGTTTAACAAACCGTTTAAGTTATGGATCCTAGAAATCCAGCACGAAAAATTGCTACAAAATAAATAAGTTTGAGATTAGTCTTCTACATACATAGGCTCAACATATATATGTTCAAAAATTTACAAACTTACCCCTAGACCGCCCTTGACGTCCTCGATGCACTCGTGGGGTACATCTACTCATTTTAGCGTCTGAATTGGAAACGTCTTTCGCATCAACACACCGATCATGTCGTTGAAACGAGGGACGTGTGCGAAGACAGATCAATCCCCTCTTAGCGGGATTGAAACGGGAATCCTCCCATTCTACTGAACGTATCTCTCAAACTCAATGTTCTTGGAGTGTTTTCGTCTCCTAAGAACAGGTGTCCGAGAGGATTGAGACGACTCTACAAAAGAAAAAACAACTTATAATTAGATTGGATAGTAACGATGAGTACTAGTATCTAAGTGTAACGAGATGAACCTGGAGTGTCACCCACCAAGGACAATCCTCCTGTCGTGTTATCTAACATATCCAAATTGATAATAAAAGTCTAAATCATGATTATGGTTCAAAAAGTTAGACATAATTCCTGCAGACATGAAAACCAACAAACGTTAAACAAAATGTAGTACCATATAAACTAAACGTATAAAATTAAAAAAAAATATATGACTAATTTGTATACTCACTAAGAAGATATTTTTATTCATTTTCACTTGACCCGCTCTGATATGATAATGTAATTGTTCTTCATCGTTTATGAAGTTTTTCGCGACAGGACGCTGGTCTTTCCACCACTGTAGGATAAACTTCAGTTCTACACAAAGTTACATCCTCAATAAGTGTTTTGTCCTCATGATGTTCGACGACTATTTCCAATACATTAAGTTGGTCATTCTCAACATCATTCATTTCTGGCATGTCTCATACACGTTTAATGTGTACCACTTGAGCAATTTTCCAAATCATACCATTTTTAGGGTCTTTAAGGTCGAAAAATTGATGGGCCTGGGTTGCAAGAATCATCGGTTCCTCAACGAACCAAAAACGAGACGTGTTTATTGATTTGTACTCTAGTTCCATGTACGTCCTAGGATTTTTGTTGATGTTGTGTCAAATCATCTACACTTAAAAAGTTAAACACGTCGTTCAAATGGATATTGAACGTGCAACACTTCATCCAAAACATCGTAGAAATTGTTGTTAGCACCACCTTCACTACCTTCACTGACTACCATGACTCCACTGTTCTATGTTGTGGGTCGGGAATCACGCTCCAACGTGTAAAATCATACGCCACCGACAATGCATCCACTATAAGAGCGAACTTCAAGTGAAGATCCCATTGCGAGTGAGAATAAATCTTCAGAAATATTATTTAAACTCTCACGCCTTTCTGTTATAACTTGAAATAAGTGTACATGAACGGATTATATATAGAATATAAAATACCGCATGTAGTACTCTTTCTCGAAGTCATCTACTCCTACCATATACCAGAGCTTTGAACCATTTAATAAAAGCTCATCCATGTCTTTCAAAGTTTCAAAATCTGGTTCACCCCGACGACGTATCAATCGTAGGTGTTTCTTGAAGTACATAATTTTAAGTTTAGGTGGCGGCAAATATAACAAATATCCATCATGATTAGTGTAAAGATACACACTTGTGGTACTCCATTATTTCATCGACATTGTTGAAAATGTATCAATGGAAGAGTTGTTGCTCTTCTTGTGATATGCTTCAAAAATGGAACGCTCCCAATGGTTGTGCCTTCTGAAAGAACACTTCGAACTCACCAATCACCTCATCCTTTGGAATGCTATCATCGTTTTGATCATCTTTGGTGAATCGTGTCTCAACCCCACGTAGATATCGTGAACAAAAAATACTTGATTCGTTCATAAGATAGTCTTCTGCAATAGACCGCTCAAGACATGTTTTGTTACGAACATATAGTTTTAGTGTGCGGAGACTTCTTTCGATGAGATATATCCAACTATAAGAAACTGGACTAACAATCTTATTCTCATATGGTAGGTGAACTGCAAGGTGAACCATTACACTGAAAAAGGCCGAAGGAAATATTCTTTCCAGTTTGCACACAATATAATTATTATATTTGCGTGTAATCTGTCCAAATCACTAACTCTTATCGTCCTGGCACACAAATCATGAAAAAAAGTTACATAGTTCAGTAATAGCGGTGCACACGTTTCTCGATAAGAATTGACGAACATCGATTGATAGAAGTCGGTGTAGTAGAACATAATAGTCGTGTGTTTAGAGACCTGATATTTTCCCCTTGTTTGCATTCACACATCATGAAATATTAGAGAGGAATCCATGGGAGAACTTAACTGCTTTCAGAAACTTGCAAAACTCAACTCGTTCGCTGCTGGTCAACGTGTAGCTCACATGTAGTTTCACCAATCAGTTACCGACTTCTATCAAATGTAAATCTTTTCTTATTTTTAAATCTTGTAGATCCAAACAGGCATATGTGGTATTCTTGGTTTTTCCTTCAATATTTAACAACGTACCGACCAAGTTGTCACAAACATTCTTTTCAACATGTATGACATCAAAATAAGTAGTCTCGACCAGTAAGAAAGATCGAAGAAAATACTCTTCTTTATCCAATTAAGAGATCTCTTTATTTTCCCATCTTTCAACGCAAGATGCTTGCTCATAATTGGAAATTCCAACGAATCTAGTTATTCCAAGATTTCTTAGCCATTCATTACAACTGGAGGTGCCTTACGCTCTAGTTTTCCATCATATAGCCTATTTATGTGCCAAACATGGTTATCTGAAAGATAGCGCCAGTGTCCCATGAAAGCTAGTTTTTCTCTTATCTCGAACGACGATTTATCTCCGATGCAAATGGGACATGTCTGATACCCCTTTGTACTCTACCCAGATAGATCACCATATGCTGGAAAGTAATTAATTATCCACAACAAGGCTGCATAGAATTGAAAACACTGATTCGTAAGGCAGTCATACGTACGCACACCAAAAATCCATAAAATTTTCAACTCCTCAATTAATGGTTGGAGTTACACATCAATTTTCATACTAGGAGATTTTGGACCGAGAATGAGCAAACACAAGAAAAAAATTGACTCTTTTATGCATTTTCATGTGGCAGATTGTAAGGAATTAACAGCACATGCCACATACTGTACGAGGTACTCATAGACTGAACATATTAAATCCATCTGAAGCTAACCCGAAACAAACATTACGTGACTCTCAAGCAAAATCAATAAATTCAGAATCAAAGTGATTCCATCCCTCTACATCAGCTGAATTTCTACGCACATCCTTTGTTTTCACTCGTTTATCTTTATGTCATCTCATGTCTGTCTAGGTTTCTTGCGATACAAACAAGCATTGTAATTTCGGGCACCAACGGAAAGTAGCGCAATACTTTATGCGGAATTTATTTCCCTAATGATCTGTCGTTGGAATTAACTGTTGTGATTTATGTCCTAAAACTCGTAGATTGTAAATATAATCCATTTGGTAAGGGTATCCTATGCAATAAGTTTGCATAAGATCGAACCGCGAAATAGTAACCACTAGATGACTTAGTCTTAATCCTGAGTGTGTTATGAACTCCTATTCGTAAGGGATTATCCTTTGATTTGAACGAGTGAGAGTGGCTAGATCGCCGACTCAATAAGCTTATTATTTTGGGGACAAGACCGAGTGGGAAGATGGGAACATAATTACACGAGATGGCGGCGGATGATGACGGTGTGGCAAAAGACGACGATAGCAGATGATGAGATCTCCTTCTTCCCTCTGTTTCTCTTTTTCTTTTTTCTCTTTCGCATTCTATGTGTTATGTGTAAAATAGGACAAATAGGGAAGGGAAAAGCCGACGCAACCCGAAAACATCGGTCTTTCTAGCTTTTGCATATGCCATTAGTGATGCATCGGAAAAAGTCCAACTGTAATCATGAATGCATCAAAAAAAGTCCAACTGTAATCATGAATGCATCAAACATTTGCCGACGTGGTCAACAATGACATCGGCAAAGGTATGAATTTAATAATATTATTTCAAAATTTTGCCGACGCACTTACACACAATGTCGAAAACAAGTTAAATATTAATTTTTATTTCAAATCTTTGTCGATGCACTTACACACGAAGTCGGCAAAAGTTTCAAATAAAAATTAATGTTTAAACTTTTACCGATGCACTTACACACAATGTTGGTAAATGTTTGAATAAAATAATACTATTCAGGTCGTTGCCGACGTCGGCAAAAGTTGTATTTTAATAATATGACTTAAACTTTTGCAGACATCGTGTTTAAGTGTGTCGGCAAAAAGTTTGAAATAAAAATTAATATTTAACCTTTTGTCGACGTCGTAGTCAATAACGTTGGCATTACCCCCTTATCCCGACGTCTGTTCCACCGCGTCAGCGTTGCCGCTCTATGTCGACGTCTTTTTTCTCGACGTCCGTTGCGACATCGGTAATAGTCTCTTTCTTGTAGTGACACTTAAATAACATCACTCCCTTAATCCATGTGTAGAGTAAACATGAACTCTAGTGATCATGTAACCCATCTCATATTTGTCAAATTGCGTATAAATGTTGTCATTCAGTGATGTTGTAAGAAACACTAACATTAAAGAGAAATCCAAATGACTTGGACAAAAGAGAAATCCAAATGACTTAGACAAAGTGGAAAAATTAGAGAAAGTAGAAAAATCTGAGATTTTCCATTTCTTAATTTTCTTATTAATTTATTTAGTATTTTAAATATTGTATTTGATCAGTTTTCTATATTCCAGCTGTGTATTGTTTTTACAACAAAAATTAAACTTTCAACCAATCCCACAATGTACATTTGCATGATTTTCCTTCTCTCAATGGAAAAATCAATTCTTTTTTTTACATGAATGGTTGAAATTGAAAATAAGTCAGATATAAAAAAATTTGAAATGTAGTTATTCAAATCATTCAAAACAGACTTATAAATTTGCTAACCATTTTCTTTTTTTTTAAAAAAAATATAACATTACTTTTACCTCTAAATTTTTATTTACTTTTTACAAATGGTTTTAAAATTCAAGCTAAAATTTGAAAACGGAAAAAAAAATGTATTTTCAAAAAACTTATTTTTGTTTTAAAAATTGAGATAAAAATTCAACCGATATTGTATTTGAGAAAGATGCAAAATATTGTTAAAAATGGAGAGAAAATAGCTAGGCTTAGTTCTAAAAAATCAAAATCGAAATAGTTACTAAACATTGCGTAAATTTTCATCCAACATAAGAGAGATGTTCTTTTTTTTTTTTTTGTCTTCGTACCATAGAAATTGCAATGAACTTAATTTGAAAAACTTATGATGCATGCATATCTGGTAGTTGAAGCATTTCGAACTCCTGAAACCTTTTTGGAAGTCGTGTATGACATTAACGACTAATATATCATGACGGTACTAAAAAATATACCATTTCAAAATTTCAATTAAGTTTTGGGTTAATGGCTATTGTACTCTTGTTTATATGAATTGGCCACATACTCAGCATTCTTATTCAATTTCTAAGTTAATCCTTCTTTTCTATTGAAATGCTTACCCATTCTTCAACAGCACCAGTGGTCTAGTGGTAGAATAGTACCCTGCCACGGTACAGACCCGGGTTCGATTCCCGGCTGGTGCAAAATTGTGTGAACCATGCTATGATGACATCTAACGCTCTCTGTGATGGTTGGGTCTTTCACAGCCGTCCGATCAAATAGGACGAACTTAAAGCGTTCTCTTGAGCTCTTGGTTTCCTTTTTTTTTTCTAAAGCGTTCTCTTGAGCTCTTGGTTTCCTTTTTTTTTTCTCTTTAAAATTCTCAAAAAAAATAAAAATTTATATTTTGCAATGTAAAAACTGGAATGACATGGATTTTATTATTATAATTTTTTTTTGCTATTTTATCAAATACCCCTATTTTTGTTACTGTCCAAGTGTGGTAGAATTTGTGAGTTTCTTATTTTTATGTTGAAAACTAAAATTAATAGTGGTGTTTGGATTTGGATTGATTTTTTGAAATGTTTAAATTTTAAAATAATTCATAAATCGATTTTTGAAATGTTTAGTTTTTAAAATATAGTGAGATGTTTGACTTTAGTTAAAATAATTTTAAAAAAGATAGGTTATAAAATAAATCATTTTAGAAAAAACATATACAACCAAATTTTAGAATAAATTTTTATTTGGTGTTTAAGGAGGAAACTTTCCCAATATCTATTTTTCTTTCTCTATTTTTTCTATTCCTTTTTATTATTTATTTTTCACTTCGTCGTTTTTTTTAATCCTTTGAATATTTTTTTAATACGTGTTTATATACATTTAAATATAGGGATTTGCAAATGCTTCTCTCTCAACTAAACCTACTTCGCCTTAACATCATGAAAGAAATCATAAAGACATCAATAGATAACAAGATCGTTCGTTTTGTGAAATAAAGATGAATGAAGAACGTGAACAAATTGCACATATTTTTGTCTAGTTGATATTATATTGTCTCAAAACTAAAAAAATAATAATTTCAAGATAGCGTGCGATTAATTTTAAAATATATTTATGAAAAAAAATTTCAAAATGTGTGTATTTCTTTATTAAATTAGTTCATAATGTTTAATGGTTTTTTATGGTAATTTGATCGAAGTATAAACATTGTTAGTGTATATGACAAATCAAACATAATTTTGCAGATAAACACTTATAAAAAAAGTCAAACCAAACATGTAAGTGTTTAAATTTTAAACTCGTTTTACAAAAAAAAAAAAGTCTCTTTTAAATGTATTCTTAAAAAACATTTTTTTAATAGACAATCCAAACGGACCCTTCAACTTTCTATTAAACTAGTTTTGGTCATTTAAGTGTTCAATTTTTACCATTATCAAAGGTTTTTGGGCCTAATTTTAGTACTTGCCAGACCTAATTTTAATACTTGTAGTTGCAGTTTCTATCATACAATTTTTTTTGTATAATAATTTGAATCTAATTGTTATATCTAGATAAGCGTGAGAATAGCAAAATAATAGATAACTATTTAAAAAATAGTAAATCTTCAAAAAGAATTTGATTTTTAGCAAAATCGCGTAAAATATATATTTTTTGACAATGTTTTAACCGATTTTACCATTTCATATACTCAAACTCACTTTTATGAGGTACAATGTATTTATGTAGAGTAAATAATGAAATATAACGGAATATAACATAGAATTACAAATACAGTGTATTTTCAGTTTCATAAAAATATTAAATAAATATTTATTTTCGAGATTGATCTTATTTAATCAACATCTCCTAGATTTATGCCTTCAATTTATACTAGATTTTCATATTTGTAGGCTTCAAATCAAATGATTAACAATTTATTTTATTAATATATATATAATAACAGCTATTTAATTCATCCTCTTTTTGTTATCCATAAAATGATTGATAATATAATTTCTTCATTGTACGTTTCATAAGCTTTGGTTAATTCTTAGTAACATTAATTTATTCATCATATGTTTTTTACGGTTTTATTAATTTTTAGTAACATTTTATTCTACACAATTTTTCATATTTATTTTTTATTGTTTTTAGATTCTATATATAGTAATAAATATTTAATTTATCATTTTATTTTAAAAGTTAGTGGGAAGATCTCCAAATTTTGAATTTAAAATTGCATCATTCCCTAAAATTCTGCATTTTATGTAGCATCATTTCCTCTTATTAACATTGTATCCTCCCTAATTATGTTATTTTCTCCTATAATTATGCATTTAACGATTTTTCATAAAATGATCATTTAATAGTATAATAAATTGAAATTAAAATTTCCAAAAAATGGTCCATTTAAGGATCCAAACGGTAAACAACATTCGAATTTGATACTAAATTTGCTATTCCACGATAAATCAGAGTCACGATCCCTTATAAAGAAAATAATAAAAAGGCACAAAAAAAATTGTGAAGGACTATCCCTTATAAAGAAAATAATAAAAAGGCGCAAAAAAATTGCAAAGGACTATCCTGGTTATTCCTACATGAGTCATGATCTTATTCCTACATGAGTCATGATCAATATAACAATCCACATTGGATCAAGCACATTATTTATTTTTCTAATTTTTATGTTTTGTCTAACAATTTAAAATTATTTTTGCTATTTTTCAAAGTAAAATTCATAATTTGCTATTTTTCTTGATAGCCATTTTATATTTGCAATCGTGTATCAAAATTATCTCTCCAATCAATAAAAAAAACTAAATTGCAACTCTTGTAGATAGATAATTTACAAAACTCAATTGAATAGAACTGTTTGATTTCCAAGCTGAAGACTATCTTGGACAATCAAGAGCATCAACAATCAAATAATGTAAAGCATCTCAAGCAGACCCCATTCAAATGTAATACACTAAAGAAATAGAGAAAAAAACTTTATACGTTAGAAGAAACTTTTGAGGCTTATTTTCCATTATTAAAACGAAAAAACATTTCTAAAAATTTCAACTAAACAATGATCCACCTGTATCACCTCTACCTATTGTATTGTATATGTCAAAATTCTTATTATTTCCTCTTTAATTCATTTGCCCACCCTCTTCCAAGGAATCTAAGTGTATTAATAAATCTAAATCCCTTTTCAAAAAGGATTAAATTAAACGGACATTTGTGATTTACTCCTACACAATTCTCATTTATCTGCTCAACAAAGGCTTGGGTAAAACATTGATGATGTCTTAAAAGCTTCGACGTCTTTAATGGCCACTACCGATTTCACTGGCGTCTCAGCATCGATCATGTTTGTCTCACAACCCCATACTCGAATTGCAAGTCGACGGCATTTGGGCGACGATTCTTGCAAATATGTATTATACCAATCTATAATGTTGTTCTTTTGGATGTTCTTCAATTCCTCCGCTTCCTTCTGTAAGAAATCAAACGCATACCTGAACATTCCATTTCGGTAACAATAAGTATCTCATTTAAAATTTTTATTTTTATGTGTATTGGACAAGGAAAGAAAATGAACAGAACCTCTTTTCGACAATCTGACTCCATAATCGATTGGTCTCGTGATAGAGTGATGGATCCTTCTCCAACAGCTTACCAATTAGTCCATTTTTATAATTCTCAAAAGAAGCTTCGTCAAGACCAAGCTGCCAAAAAATATCAGATAAGTATACAATAAAATATGGTTAAGTTAAAATTCTAGAAGTAATATTGCAAATAGAAAAGACTTGGTCTAAGAAATTAACTGGAGTTGGTTATGGTGTGATTTGTGAAACGAAGAATGCAAACGTTAGATGTATCTTACCTACATATTAATTTGTTTTTCCTTTATTATGTGGTTTGTTTCTCTGTTCTAATTCCATATAATGCAATGATAATGATGATCTTATCTCCAATAGATGCCGGGTGGATCTTAGTTAACCACATCGAGAATGACTTTTCAAGCCCGAGGAATTCCTCAACTTTTTATGACATAACATAAAAGTAGGATCACTAACTTTTTAGTTTTCATGAACGACCGAACTTTCATTAAAAATAAAAATAAAAATAAAAATAAAAGGGTTCACAAAATAAAGCCCACAAAAAAGGAGCGCTTATAAGACCTAAAGAATAATTCAGAAAATAACTTCGTCACCAATGAAACATGAAACCATCCTTAAAAGATTATCGTTGCTCTCATCCCAATGACTTCATGAGATGGTACAAATTTCGGGCTCACCACAAAAGCCTTTCATTTTTTCTCACAAGATTAGAAGGCACACCAGTGAGATTGATTAAATATATATCATTGGACAAAGCTGCTAAATAAACTGTGTGAGAATGAGGGGGCAGGTACGATACTAAGTCCATTAAAATGATGAGGCAGATAATCATATGATATACTTTTATCTACTATTACTATTAGTGACAGCATGAGAAAGGAGCTTGCACTGACCAGTAATTCTTGCAAGCCAGTTATGAAGTTCTCAAATCTCTCTTGCAAAAAGATTGGATTGTACTCGGATGATTGAACAGAGAAACAAAAACCGTATATCCGGTACGTCGACCGTGGACTGCATTGGACAACATAACCAAGTTGCTCCTTTGTCCTGTAACATTCATTAGTAGAACAATTATCCTACGTCAGAACATTTCAATAAAAAATTCCTATTATAAGAATTTCTAGCCAACATTTTCTCTTAAGAACATGCTGATTTCATACACGAACAAAATTTCAGGATTTTGAAAAGATAAACAATATGATCTACTCGCTTCTTCGCTTCACTCCAATAAACTCTTTCTAACAAGTGAAAAAGGTGATATACATGCACCCTCTTCACAACAATCAGATTAAATTAAATAATTTTGTGGAGCAAAATACATACGTAAACAAGCACACTGCTCCACAAGATCTGTTTATCACACTCGGACAATAGGGGAAAGAAGAGGAAACTGAAACACTGGGTTGAACAAATAAAATATACGAACGGGTTCCCTTGAAAGCTGACTGAGTGACAAAGTATTTCCAATCACGGGAAAGAAGAATGCAGAAAGTTCCAGGAGAAAAAAATAAATAACATCACATCCCACAATAAGCCAAAGGGACTCATCCGAACGTCCAAAATATATACACACGCATATATAACTTTCTATGTGAAAGAATCTTCCTTAGGAAATCACCTTAGCTGATTGTAAAGTGGTTCATCAATTATTTCATCAAATAAATCTATCAAAGCCTTTTGTCTGATCGACTCCTCCATACCAACCTCCGGTTCAATTTGAAAATACAGCTGCACAATGAAACAAAAAGTAAAAGCACATCAAGAGCAATGCTAATCTGTTGATCGCCAATGGCAAATCAGAGTAAGACTTCATAGGACAAGGAAATAGGTTTCATTCATCATTACCTCCAGCACAGAATTTCTCTCCAATCTATTTTTTACACTGACGTCTCTAACAAGATTAGCCCCAGGAGGTAGACACATTACACGCTCATAATGCCTCATACCAAGAGGAAGTGGTTGTACAGAGAAGTTGTCTTTAAATATGTTAGACAGGCTTATTGCTTCTTCTTCTGAGAAATTTCCATGGCAAAGTCCCTCAATGTAAAGCTGCTCAAGATGGAGAAATAAAAATGCGAGTATCAGAAAATAGGAATGTCTCCAGAAAGAACATTATAGAGAAATAAAATGACAATGAATAAACCTAAACAGCATGGATACGAATACGACACAGTGCCAAAGGGACATAGGAACACTTTTGAAATCTAGGACAAACATGGCAAAGATACATTTATTAACCTATACATCATTTTAAGACATCATTTTTATTGAAGTTGGAAATTCAAAGTCAATGTGTTTGTGCATTAATATGCTTAAAGACACATTTTGACGTATTTCATTCTATAAGTTCATTTTTTTCATATGTGTATCTAGCATACAATAAACTTAAAAGTGTTTGATGCATGATGCATGTTTAACACATTTTCGACCTGCTGTGCTTTTGTACAACAAGTGTCTAATGCATTTATTGTTCTAGCAGGTCTCCAATATATGTCGGGGTGTCTAATGTCACGAGCATGCTTGTCCAAGCCGTTGTTTGCCCATGGCCACATGCCCGAACATCCTCAAATCACCATATCACCAACACTTGTGGGCTTGAAATATTTGAAAGGCCCAACAAGTGGAAATTGATTTTAATTGGGGAGGAAACGACAATGCAGGGGCTTGAACACAAGACCTCCTTGGACCACCTGCTCTGATACCATATTAAACCACCAATTCATCCAAAAACTTAAGCTAGTGGTTGAAGGCAAATTTAATTATATATCACCAACAGTGACATTTCGGCATTTTTATATGCAAGCTTGTCAAAGCTAAAAATGTTTAAAATGACTATAGATGAGACATAGTAGTTGAATCCCTGACCAAGCCTTGTTGTAATCTTTGCATTCTAAACTTTCTTTGTAATTGACAGTCTTCAATGTTTTCTTTAGCGATGTATTCAATTTATTTCTTTCTCTCACGTTTTATAAAACCAATTTCTATCAAAACGTGAAGGGAGGCTACATCGTATCGCGGGTTTGTCTACAACTTTCGAAGGATTTTATATGACTGACTTGTTCACCAAGATAGAACAAGTGTCGCACAATCGCCCGTCCCATGCTTGAAAACTTGCGATTGTGACACAAACACATTGGCCAAACATTACCCAAACTATTGAGCTTCTTAGGAATCAACAATTCATTCTAATTTCTACTACTAAATCACTAAATGCAATGGCAACTAGCCAATTATGAAACTAAGGGCAAAAAAGGAATTTAAAACAATATAGTGATATTCATTGTCAAGATTTTTTTCTTTTTTCTTTTTTTTTTCTACCTGGGATAGAAGCTTGGGGATATGTGCCTTCAAATCGACAAAAGACAGGTCATTTAGAACATCACTTTTCTCATCTGCATCATAGAATCTTTCACACAGAACTTGTAATCTCAAGTATGACGAGTGACTTCGAGGCTTCATATTGGTGTTTTTTAAATTCCTCTCCATCTTTTCTTTAATTACCTTCACAAATTCTGTGTCAGTTTTTCACTGTAAAACTAAATACCAGTAAGTATCCCCCCAAAATCCAAGAAATAAATAATGTCATACACCTTAAAACGATCTTCAGAAGGCATAAATGTCCTGGCAGTTGCCAAAAGCTTGGACAAAAGATTAGGAAGCTTATCATTGAAACCAAACACTTTCAGCTCCAGCTTGTCGCCAGAAATAGCCACCGAAGTTTCCAGCTTGGCGATGGTAGCCTGAAAAGGACGAACATAAGCTCACTCTCTCATACATTTAATAAATACACCAATGCCGAAACTCTAGTTTTTCTATTTATAATCAGAGTATTATTGTGGTGATTTCTGACATTAACCACAATTGGTAAATAAAGTCTTAATAGAAACAAGCAGCCACATTTCAGGCCTGGCCCATAAATGGATGACAATCCCTCAGCCTCTCCTACAAAATAGCCAGGAATGTAGAAATATAAAATCACCAAGTGGTTTAGACATAAGTGGTTAACCTGATATATAATCTCATTCAGTTTGTCCTTAAGGAGGAGAACAAATAACTCAGTCAAGAGATAATTTTTCACACTACTGTACCCTCCACTCAAATTAATATGAAAATATGTATTTGCCCGAGGAAGTTTGAAGGAATTGTCCAGCTTGTACCAGAACTTCATCAATGGTTCATCAAGTATGCATATTGGAGAATATTCGAGCGGAAGATTATTGCAAACTTTACTAGCACGAATGGAAAAATCACAAGGAATGAATTGATTCTTTGCAGGGAGATGAAGTGAAGCATCAATTTCAGGAGGGTCCCTCCAGAGGTCCATCAAAGAGGGAGCAATATCATCCACAGAATAATGAGATCCAAACCAGGGTTCAATTTTGAAGTCTGGAGGAAAGAAAGAGAAATCAAGCTTCATAAATGTATGATTAAATTTTTATTAAGAAATACAATATCAGCAAGTGTCAAATATAATAAGGTGCAGATGGGACAGGCACGTATCTTCGATGGGTGAACAAAATCATAGCTGTTCCTTTCAATTTAGTTTCTTCTGAAGCCAAAATTACCTTGTACAAATAAGAAACAAACCTGACATACCTTCCAACTTACTGAAAGATTTTGATACTATATCAACCCTCATGTTTTCAGGTGTAAAGAAACCAATAATATGTTTGACCAAATCTTCGTCCCATATCTTGTAAACATATTCCCCATAAATAACATGCTCTGCTGGATAAAATGATAAATTCTCTGCATAAAAGAATTATAGTTAATGAGTGGCTGGTGTTCGTAGGTAATAAACATTAGTCAGGATTAACATTCACAAAACTCAACCATCCTTCAGTGATCGACCTTCGTGTAGATAATTCCAAGTGAAAGGTGTGGTGCTAAATTACCATCAAACGATAAACTATTAAATTTTAGAATGCTACACATGCTGCTAATAACAAAATTTTGCATGAATGTTAATGTTAATCAACCTACTTTCTTCCTCTGCTTGACATTTTCTTACCCCGATGGGTAAGATAAATATAAGCTAGTAATTGATATGAAATTGTTTCAAGTTACATGTGAATAAAATAATATTCTCAAATTTATAATAAAGAATATAATTTGATTATCCAAAATATAAGGATGCCAAATTTGGAGTTGACAACAAGAATAACCTGCGAGTTCTGCAGCATAGTCATCCTGAGGTTGCTCTTCGGCAAACCTAAAATCCATGTTTCCAATGTCCTGGAGTTCTCTAAAGATCCACTCTTGAGGAGAAATTTGTCGAAGCAACTTAAGGTATTGATAAACATAGCCAATAATCTCAAAGATCTGAAGAATGTTTAAGGATTAGCAAGCCATGACAAGCAAAAATTTGTGTACAATCCATAAATTTCTATTATTTTATTCATCAAACATTTTTTCTTTTTTGAAGCAACAACTTTCGTTGAGAAAACAACGAAAGAATACCCACCAAAACACCACTACTAAAAGAAGGGGGCCAACTGAGTAACAGGTGAAATAATTACAAAAGAAAAGAAAAAAAGTAACAGAGTTTAGAGCTTATTATATATGGCTCCAACAAACATATTTCATTTCCAGGAAGGGAAGAAAAAAGTAGCTACAAAAGCAAGGACAAAATGACCCATAACAGTTCCACGGTCAATTTTTTTTCCTAACTTCCTTGAAGAGCAATGATATGAACCAAGGTGTCTTCTTGTTACCTCCAGGGCCAATCACGTGTTCAAGGGCCAAGAAACTACATTTAACTGAATTCCCACATATAAATAGCAATGAAATCAATAAAAGTGACTCAAGCAATAAAAACCAGTCAGAAGCTCTAAATTTTGTTTCAAATGATGCTACAAAATGAAATTGATTGAGCATTGGTAAAGTTCACTAGTGGTATTTTAGTTACAAGCATACCTTATTTTGGTATTTTGGTTCTGGACCCATATATGTCTTATTTGGGATTTTAGTTTTATTGTCTATTTTTGAGTTAAGGGTAGAATGGACTTTTAGGTTTTTTAGGCTAAGCAGGATAGGTTTTGGGGTCTGAAGGGAAACACTAAACAATTAGTTTTTCCAAATGAAATCCTTCGGTAGATGATAGAGCTTCATCGCTAATTTGCAATTCTTGAGTCGGATTGCATGCCAAAACATTCATGTAGGTCTACTCAACTTGTTTGTGGAGTATTCAAACTTGAAGGAGTGAGGAACCAATTCTCTTTATCTCTTGGTCCTCGATCAAAAGGTAATCCAGATCTACTTCCCTTCGAATTAACGCCAAATTGATTTGGAGATTTTATACTTTATTATTAGGGTTCAACCAAAGAGTCCCTAATTCTCAAATTTCTAGGGTTTTCATAACAAGCAAGCTTAATACTTCATTTCGTTTTCAAGATTAAGAAAATAGTCTAATATACTACCACAAGCAAATCTGCTATGAAATTATCATCCTCAATGTAAAAGTTAACATCAGTACCTTTTCTTTACCCGAGTCAGTCAGATATATTGACATTCCAAATACATAAGCCATTGAAGACCGACACATTCCTTCATCCCCAACACCAGCGGATAAGGATGTTGCCCATCCTTTAGCTTTCAGAGAGAAATGCAAGCTTCCATTGCCCTCTGGAAATTAAAGGTTATGTTATGACGTTTAAATTGAAATAAAATACTAGAAATGATGTTTAGTGCAAACAATGAACTTGAGTATCAAGAAATGATGTTGCTGATTGTACTCAAGAAATGATGTTGGTTATTATTTTTGGAAAACAAAAACATCAATACCAGCAAATGTAACATTTTTTCCCAACTGGGGAACAAATGGAAATGTAGCATCTTTATAATGACATAGAAACACGGCAACTTTTGGATTTAAAATTGAAGAAGTCGCAACAATCTCACCATGCCCAAGGAGATGCGCAACATAATCTTCAGGCTTCTTCAGATAGTTGTGTTGAAGGCATGGCAAAGTCCATGCTAAGTCAAGGATGTGAACATCTTCAACAGCCTCTAGCTTGTAAAGCTTTCCAGATTGCCAGATTGGATCTTTTACTGTGAACTTTGGCTTCGCTTGAACACCTTTTTTAACGTCACCAAACAATTCAAGAACCCAACTCTCAAGCACATCCAGCGGCTCTGAAATGCAATAGTTCGTAATTGTGTTAGAAAACTAGCCAAGTAAGAGATGTTAAGATTGAACATTTTATTATTTGTCCAAATAACCTTTACACTTCCTATGAAACTGGTCCCCACTCCTCACTCCTCTGGCATTCTTTTTTCTTTTTTGGATATCCGTGAGTATTCGGGCCAGCTTACACGTACCTCGACTATTCTCATGGAAAACCCACCTAACTCTACAACATTTGGGTGACAAGAAAATTGTAGGAAATTAATTCCTTGGTAGGTGGCCACTATGGATTGAACCCATGACCCTCTTAGTTAGTTATTGAAACTATGTCTCCCTTTCTACCACTAGGCAACCATGATGGTTCAATCCTCTGACATTTAAACATTATTTTTCTTTTCATTTTCTCAATAAATAACCATGGCCAAATCTAGGATAAGAAGCACAGCAAAAAGATGACATGGGGGTTGATGTCTCATTTATAATTAATAAAAGAGACTCATTTCCCTTTAAAAAAAAAAAAGATGACTGAGGGGTTGATCAGTTTTTTGAGATGTAGGTTTAATATTTCCTCGTGGGTGGGAGCCTCTACCTTTGAGCTTCTTTTTAAGAACTCCTGTATATCTAATCATTTTTTTAATGAAAGAGTGGTTTCTTATGAAGATATATATTTTACAAAAAAATAAAAACAAAAACAAAAACAGAGCTCGCAGCACTTATTTCTTTTTCTTTACTTTCTTTAATGGCAGTGTGTGTTAACACCTGAACTCAACCGTCCCCATCCCCGTCCACAAAACAACAAGATAGCCAACGGGCATAGAAATAACAAACATGCATCCCAACCCGTCAATAATAGACTGAATTAATAATTAAAGTAAAAGTGAAATGTATTAAATTTGGAATTTGCTGGACTTAAAATAGTTGTCTTTCACAAGTGAGGGTTGAGTTGAGAACTTTACTTCATTAAAATAAACTATATTACAAGCTTGTTATCTATTAATTCTCACTATTGTATTCTTTGTTAAAATGAGAAAATAATAAGAAAGTTAGATCGTGGTTTTTCTCTCGGTACTTAGGTTTCCACGTAACTCAGTCTTTATTTTCTTTACTGCTTTTAATATGGTATCAGAGCAGGGTACGGACGAAAACCTTGACACGAACATTGATCGAACCCATAAAGAGAACAACCATGAGTCAGTCGTCGCCGTCGTCATGGAAAAATTGCTCCACCGGCTTCAGAAGCCGCCGATGATTTCAATGGGCCTACCCTCAGAGTCCGTCGCACTACCTAGTGGAGGGAACCAGCCACATGCACCACATTTGTCCGCCCACGCGCCACCGTCCGTTACCTCTGTAGTTCAGCCAGCCTACTCCCAATCGTTATCCTTTGTCAAGATTGTATATTATGGCATTTCCGGTTGGGCCATCCAAATTTTCAATATATGAAGTATTTATTTCCCCATCTCTTCTCTAAAGTTGAGGTTTCCTCTTTATCTTGTGATGTATGTATTCGGGCCAAACAACATCAGATTTCCTTTCCCTCACAGCCATATAAATCAACCCAATCGTTCACCCTTAACCATAGTGACGTTTGGGGTCCCTTAAATGTCACTATCTCCTCTCGAAAACGGTGGTTCATACTCCGTGACCTTTATTGATGATCATACCCATCCTACCTAGGTCTTCCTTATCACTGATAAATCTAAGATCTCCTCTATATTTCATAACTTTTATTACAACGTAGAAACGCAATTCAATGCCAAAATTTCAGTTCTTCGAAGTGATAATGGTCGGGAGTTTCAAAACCATTCCCCGTGTGAGTTTCTATCCTCCAAAGGGATTGTCCACCAAAGCTTATGTGCTTACACCCCTCAACAAAATAGGGTTGTCGAGCAGAAAGATCGTCACCTTTTGGAAGTGGCTTGTTCCCTTGTCTACTTCCTTCCCTCTTATTTGCGGGGAGATATTAGAAATAGAGATGTCCTCCCGTGTCTATCACCTCCAGACCCCCTTAGATTGTCTCAAGGAGTTGTATCCCTCTATCCACGTTACTTCTGATGTTCCCTTTGTGTGTTTGGTTGTACAACTTATGTTCATAGCTTTGGCCCTAACCAGACCAAATTCACCCCTTGGGCTCAGATATATGTTTGTTGGGTATCCCCTTCATCAATGGAGCTAAAAATGTTTCCCTCCTCCTTCTCGTAAATACTTTTTTTTTTTAAAAGGAAAACCTCTTTATTAATATAATAATAATGAAACAAAAGCTCATAGTACAAGAGAATTATACAATGAGCATATGTAACCATCGATCAAGAGGTGCACTTCCCGTAAATACTTTATCACTGTGGATGTCACTTTTCGTGAGGATCGACCTTACTTTCCTGTTAGCCATCTTCAGGGGGAGAGTGTGAGTGAAGAGTCTAACTGCCCTTAGAGTCTACTAGTCCTACACTTGTTACCTCACTTGACCCCGATCCTCATCCCATGGTCCTACCTACAAACCAAGTTCCCTGGAAAATTTACTATAAAAGGAATCTCAGAAAGAAAATTGGGTCCCCTACTGATCAATTGGCTGCGGTCGAAGACTTTGAACCCTCCAAGATCAAGGTATGACTAATCCTATTGACTCATGTGTTTATATTAAAATGTGTGAGAATGACAGATCCAATAATGTTATTCCAGAAGATATGGGAGAAAAGGACAGTATTAATGAGACTAAGGTCAAAGCAAAAACTAGTAGTAATGAGGCTTAACATGATTATTCAAGTAATCTTGATGAGTATGATCCTTCTCTTGACATCCATATTGCGCTGAGAAAAGATACCAAATCCTACACAAAACACCCTATTTGTAACTATGTTTCCTATGAGAGTCTATCTCCACCTTTCAAAGCTTTCACAACTAATCTTGACTCTACCATGATACCTAAAAATATCCACATTGCTTTAGAGTGCCTGAGTGGAAAACTGAAGTTATGGAGGGGATGAGAGCTCTTGAAAAGAATAAGACTTGGGAGATCTGTACTCTCCCTATGGGACACAAAACCATGGGATGTCAATGGGTGTTCACACTCAAATATAAGGAAGATGAAACTCTTGACAGACACAAGGTCAGGTTAGTTGCAAAAGGGTTCACTCAGACTTATGATGTCGATTACTCTAAAACTTTTCTCCAGTTGCAAAAACTAAATATCATTAGTTCTGTTATCTGTTGTTGTGAATAAAGACTAGCCCTTATATCAGCTAGATGTTAAGAATGCGTTCTTGAATGGAGACTTGGAAGAGGAGGTCTATTTAAGTCAGCTAGGCTTTGAAGCCTAGTTTGATCATCAAGTTTGTAAACTTCATAAATGGGCTAAAACAATCACCCAGAGCATGGTTTTATAGGTTTACTACCTTTATCAAGTCCAAAGGGTACAATCAGGGAACTCTGATCACACCTTGTTTACAAAAGTCTCCAAGGCTAAGAAGATTACTTTGTTAATTGTTTATGTTGATGACAATATCACCGCAGAGATCACCAAACTGAAAAAGATGGGTGATGGGTTTGAAATTAAAGACGTAGGGCAAAGTATTTCCTTGGGATGGATGTTGCTAGATCAAAAGAAGGTATCTTTGTATCTTAGAGAAAGTATACCCTTCATTTGTTAAATAAAACAGGTATGATATATGTCGTTCTGCTGATACTCCTATTGAATTCAACTATAAACTAGAAAATTCAAGTGATAAAGTTCCAGTTGAGAAAGAAAAATATCAGCATCTTGTGGGAAAGTTGATTTACTTGTCACATACTAGACCAGATATCTCCTATGTTGTGAGTGTCGTTAGCCAGTTTATGCAGGTACCTATGAGGAACCCATGGAGGTTGTTAATAGAATTCTGAGGTACCTAAAAACAACTCCTAGTAAAGGGTTGATGTTCAGAAAAAACGACAAAAAAAACTATTGAGGCCTATACTGATTCTAACTGAGCAGGATCCATTGTTGACAGAAAATCCACCTCTGGCTGTGGGTATTGTACCTTTGTATGGGGCAACCTCGTAATCTAGAGAAGTAAGAAGCAAGAGGTTATAGCCAAAATCAACACTGAAGTTGAGTACAAAGCTATGAGCTAGTGAATATGTGAGGAAATTTGGCTTCACAAGGTTTTATCAGACCTTCATCAAAACTATGAGATGCCAATGAAATGATTCTATGATAATAAGGCAGTTATTAGAATCGTCAACAATCCAGTTCAACATGATAGAACGAAACATGTGGAGATTGATCACAATTTATTAAAGAAAGACTAGACAATGGTAGCATATGCACTCCTTACATCCCCTCGAGCCAACAGATTGGTGATTAGCAAGTTGGAGGTTCTTAGACAGAGGTTTGATTCATGTGTTAGCAAGTTAGGTCTAATTGATATCTACGTCCCAACTTGAAGGGAAGTGTTAGTCTCAGTGGGCTTGGCCCAAGGAAAAATTTGACCTAATTTTCTTTCCATTTTTATTACAAGTTTGTTGTCTATTAATTCTCCCTATTGTATTCTTTGTTAAAATGAGAAAATAATAAGAAAGTCAAATCATGGTTTTTCTCCCGGTGCTCGGGTTTCCACGTAACTCGATGTCTATTTCTTTACCACTTTTAATAACTTCTATCATTGACGTTGTGGAATAATAGATATGTGTGTGCGTGTGAATTAATAATTGAAGTAAAAGTGAAATGTATTAAAATTGCAATTTGCTGACTTAAAATAGTTCTTTCACAAGTGAGCGTTAAGTTGAGAACTCTACTTCACCAAAAGAAAAAAAAGTATTGATAATAACTTCCATCGCTGATGTAGAATAATGTGTGTGTGTGTGTGTGTGCTAACTAGAAAGTAAGGTTTATATGTGTATATATCATACAACTAAAACACTGAAAGCTATTATTTGTATTTAGCAAAGGACACTGAACAATGAATTTGAAATTCCATTGTTATTTCAAGAAAACGTTGAATGTGTGTGTGTGGTTGGGGTTGGGGTTGGGATTGGGATTGGAGGTAGGGGTGGGGGTGGGGGGTGGATTTTACCTCCACCAATGACAGTCAGCTTCATTAGTCCACCATGGTAATAATCACTGAACAGTTTCAATATTTGATCTCGCAGATTTATACCCTTTTCCATTGCATCAACCAAGCTCTTCTTATTACCTTCCATTGCAAGAAAAGGAGAAATAAAAGACATTTTCACATGACAAGATTGATCAACCAGAAAAAGAAAATAAGGTGATAAGCAGGCTACCCCAGAAAAATCTGTTAAAAGGATGACCAGGTACAGATGTATAACATTGAAGTTGCTGAAGTCGGCAACTATCATCTTGCAAAACCTGGTTGAATTCTATTTTTCATATGTTAAACATATAGTTAGGCAGTAAGAACTTGTTAGGAGCATGATATAGTGTAAGAAACAAAGTGCTTGATAGAAAGATTGTTCTGGAACCAATTTTTTATCTTTTTACTTCTTAAATCAATAAGAGAACTGTGATCAAGTGGCTAACAAAAGTTCAAAAATATTAACCATTTGAAATTAACTTTGGTTTTACTGAAAGATAATCTATCCAAAAAATAAAAAATAATAATTAAAGAAAAACTAAATGGAAACAAAAGAGAATAAAATTTAAGAAAAAGTTACACAAACATGGATCCACAGAATTTTTATTCTCATGGTAGATTGTTCCAAACAGTCCATTGTATTTCCAAAAAGCAGGAACCCACCTGAATCAACAGCAAGTACCTCTCTTTCCATGGCTTCAGTTTTCACTAAAGGTGAAATGAAAAACTGTGAGAACCTGATAACAAAACAGACTAATTTAATCAACCAATCAACTAGAAAAAGGAATGCACTACGACTAAATATCAAATCTCTGGTAATCAACTGCAATGGACACAATTTTCCTTGCAATCCACCATTTTCTTAATATTCTAAATTTGTTAAATTAAGATTTAGAAATAGATTAAATATAGTGATGAGCCTGGATTCTACTATTAAAGTTTAGATTAAATTGTGTTATCCAAGATATATTCCGGAAAATGAATGAGATATTTTTTCCTCTTATCAGTAACAGAGATATACTCAAATAAAAAAAAAAAAAGGAACCCTGTAAAAGATAGTAGAGGGCAAAGGGAAAAAGCGATATTTTTATACATTGAATTTATGGTTCTTCACTTCTCAATTAAAGAAAGGTGGTATGGTTAAAAAATCAAAAAACAAAAAGACCGTCTATAAAAGCAACCATGGTTTTTATAGAAGAAAGAAAAGGATTATGACAAGGGCTTTCTAAATAAACATTTCAATTTTGCAGAGCATGCAGTTGGATACTCTCTGTGGGCTACTTCATGGACTTTAATTATATAGGATTTTTCCAATATTTCATCTCTTCTTGAGATGAGAAACGCATGTATTGGGGAGAAATAGAAAAGAAGAACAAATAGGAAATAGATTTTTAGGTGGTCATTCCTGAATCAAGTGACATAGGAGACGAAAAAGGAACTCAGCCAAAATCTGAAGAACAGAGGAATTTGCATCCACAGAACTGTCTGTATTTACCTAAAAGAAAATCAGCTCTACAACTTTTATAATATTTTGCAACCATTCTTTTCATTTTTGGCCTAAACGGTTAAGGCTATTTCAATCCAAGAGGGAAGACAGAGGAAAACAAAATGGAGTACCAGGATATACAGACATGTTATTTCTTTCATGAAGAAGCCGATAAAAACAACATTAACCTTTTCAAAGCACCTTTAAGAAACTCTGGTTTCACCTCAAAGTGGTAACAGGTATGCTCTGTTTCTGTATATGCATTTGAGAAACCTCCGTGCTTGGATAAATAACTATCATACTAGAAAAGCAAAAAAAAAAACTCAGATATAAAAGTAGTAAACTTTCATTCAAAACTATAACAAGCAAATTTTGAAATTATCCAGTGGCTTTAGCAATCCTAAAATTTTTCTTGCAACTTTTTTTTTATGGAAACGACTTTCATTGAGTAAAAATGAAAGATTACAAGGGCTAACAAAACATCCTTAATAGACCTCCCACTAAAGGAAGGAATTCCAACTAAGAGAGATGTTTCCTAGCAAATAATTACAAAAAAGCTTCAAAAGCAAAGCCCAAAGGGAGACAAGAAATCTCATCAAGGACCACAGCTCACAAGGGTCTCTTTCCTTCCCTCTAAAAACTCTATCATTTCTCTCCCCCCAAATATTCCACATAATTGCACACACCCCAGCAAGCCACATAAAACGGCAATTCTCTCTAAAATGTGGATGGAGAAGGAACTCCACGATTGTGGCTTGCATGTCTCTCTGACCAACGATGCAAACACCGAACTCCTGCAAGAAAAAACTTCACACTGTCCTTGTATACTGGCAATCCCAAAAAAGGTGATTCATGTCCTCTTCTGCCTTCCTACACAAAATGCAACATAGAGGTTCCACAAGAGTAGTTCTTCTCCGAACCAGCCTATCACCAGTGCTAACACGACCGAGCAATACTTGCCAAATAAAGAACCTAACCTTCATAGGGATCTTAATCCTCCAAACAATATCAAATACAAACAGCTCAAGAAGGGAAGGATCCAATAACAATCTGAAGAAGGATATACAAGAAAACCCCTCCGAAGGATTTGGATTCCAAATTCGGACGTCCCTAAAAGAGTACCCCTCCAATAAAGAAAGCAAAGAGGCAACCTTCATCATTTCCCAAATGGAAAAATTATGACGGAAACCAAAGTAAAAAGAAACGGAGTACAACCAATTGAGTTTAATCGAGTATTTGGACATTCAACCTTCTATTGAGTTTATGGATATTCAACCTATTCATACATTCAATTCTTTATCCTTCATCGTTATTCATTCAAATGAAAAATGAATAAATAAAAATGCCTGTACAGTAACAATTTATACAACCTCATTTTCATCTGGATAATCAGTACTTCCCATGAAAAGCATATGTTCTGCAGAACATGTAAGCACGTTATTTTTAAGCAAATGATGTAGTTCAGTATCACTAACCACATCAGCAATTATGAAACAATGCAGTATTAACATTTTCTGGTAAAACAAAGCAACAACCAGATAGAAATGTTAAAGGGTTAACTTGAAATGGGTAATCGTAAATGCATTCAAAACTTGAAATGGTTAGCCGTAAATGCATTCAGAACTTATGAAATCAACAAGCGTAATTTACAAACTTCACATAACCAGTAAAGAAACAAATGTTTTGAAGCCTGCTGCAGATAAGTAACAAAATGCTCCCGAAGAACAATATTCACAACCTGCGGTATCTCAGGAAACCTCGACATACAGGTCTAATTTGAAAGAGTAGATAAACTTCCGTCTCTGCCAAAAAAAGTTCCAATGAAATGTCCATGCAAGACAAATAAACTAACCTAGAAAATGAGCGAGTCCCTGAGCTTCAAAAGGATCAGAGAAGCTGCCTATTTCTACACACATTGCAGCTGCAGCCTGTAATCGCAAAACAGTCAAGAAAAGAAGTTAATGTAGGAATTTAAAATCTCAGTCTAGAATTCGATCAACTAACTCACGCATTATATGAAACAATCGCTAACCTTCTTAGTCTGAACAGCAGACTTTTCTCCATTGTCAGTACCATTACCTTCCTCCTCCTCTCCTTCTTCCTCTTCATCTTCTTCGTCGCCATCCTCCTCCTCTTCCTCGCTATCCTCGCTTTCGTCTTCTTCATCCTCCTCGTCTTCTGAAGGCTTGGGGCATGCGTCGGGATAAATCTCAGGATCGTGAACGAGCAAGGCAGATAAGCCATTATCCAGCTGAAGAAACCTGTAAAGCCTCCTGTCATTGGGTGACTTCACCACTAAATCGTCTGAGGAGAAAGTGATGCGAGTTGTGGCCATGGATGAATCCGCTCGAGCTCAAAGCTATGGAAATGGAGGATTGAAGAGGCTATAAAGAGAAGAGAAAAGGTTCTCCTTGGTCAGTGGGTTGTGCGATTGCTAATGCAACAAGCAGAAAAGTAACGTAGTTTGATGCTGTAGTTTCTACGTTTTTTCGCTGCTTGCAAGTGGAAATCAGTTCTATTGAGTATTGAATGGGACGACGTGTCGGCTTCTTTTTGTTGTGCGGACAATGAGAATGTCCTCAATGTTTCAATTTCTAGGTTTAAAAAAGTCGAGACTATAGAGTTACTTTTAAGAAAGTAATTTTCAATCTTAAAAATTACAGCCTATTATGAGATGGAAAAAACGTACGTCCAATACTTGCACTGTCCCTCCTGGTGCACCGAATACAAAGTATATATATATATTATATTTTGGAGGAATAGTATCGATATGTAAATTTGTTTATAGATCAAATTTGATATCAAACTTTAGAATGCCAACCTAACCGATTATTTTAAGAATTTTTGTTTGAATTGTTGAAGTTTGAAAATGATAGAATGAAAATTAACAACATTCCATTAACTAAGTATACAAAAATAACAAAACCACACATGACATTATTTTAACATTGTACTTTTAAATATTGTTTTAAAGAAAGTAAAAAAAAAGGTTAAGATGGCTGATATTGTTTATTTTCAATTTAATAAATATCATATTATAGTTTATAGTTTATAACATCATTCATGTAATTCATTCTTTTTTATTATTTTAAATAGACATGAGGAGAAAGTAAACCGTATGAGAAAGGATGTGGCAGATGACAATAAGTCATGGGAGCGATGGGTAGGATAGTGAAGGCAGAAGTTATATCATCAATTTAACCACCTTACATCTATTGAATAATTAAATTAGTAACTAATTATTAAATATGATTAAATAAACTAATTAAATTAAGGTTGTGGTAGGTTATGCTTAAAAACAAGAGATAAATTAAGAATGCACATATAAATTGGCGTGACTAATAATGTCTAAAGACTAATTTATTGTACGATGTCGTAGATGTGAAACCCAAAATCTCTTTAACCTTTAGAATTTGTTAAGCTTAGTAAAGGATAAGGAAAAATGAAATTTATAGGAAAAGAAAGTAAAAGGACTTGAAATTGAAGTTTAGGTTTGAGAAAAAGAGAAGAGTTGAGAAAAATTGGCTAACTGTCAAAAGTATAATTTTAGGCATTTGGAGGTTATATGCCGCAAATGAATGCTAAAAAGCCTCCAAAAAAGTGTCATTGGACGGCAAGATGGGGCTTAAAAACCTATAAGCATAAGTGGTTGGTCATGCTTTGGTGTTTGGTGTAAGGGTCATGTGAGACTTGTTTCTAATTTGAGTATAAGAAGGAAAATTTGGTTAAGTATTTTGAAAATTTGCGTTTTGGATAAGAAGTTGGCGTTTGAATCAATTCGCGAAAAGGATTAAGTGATAAAATCTTTTATTGCCAAGTATAAGTTTTGTGATTAAGAAATTAGTTCAGTGAGGAAGTTTTCAGAAAAGAATGATTTGTGTTAAGACCTTCGAAAGCTATGTTGAGTGGTTGAAGTTATTCGCATAATGAAGTTAGGCGAGAAGAAATGTCTGGTGAAGAAAATGTCAAATCTGGTTTGACAAGTGTTAATGTGTAAGATTAAAGATTTAAGCATGACTTGGTTAAATATTAAATTTACCATGTAAAGGTTTAAGTAGGAGCAGGCGAACTGAGAAGAATTTAAGCATGACTAAGTTAGTTTAATGGATTTATAAATAGAGGACTTGGTCATTAAGTAAGCAAGGAGGTTTTATTATTTAAAAAAAAAAAAACTAAAATGTTCATGTTTTGCTTTAGCGAGAAGAAAAAAAACAAAGCTTTTAGTGCTGCGGTTTGTTCCGCGAGAAGGCTAGCGAAAAGAGAAGGAAAATGAGGATATTTGGTAAAGTTTGGTGAGTGTTCTCTCTCAAATGAATTTATTGTTGGAATTTATGTCATAAAACTCATAGTTTGTAAATCATATTATATTTAATAAAGTCGTTATTGATATTATAATCTTAAAGCCAATAAACTAAGTACCGAGACTATTATTGAGTAAACTTGAACTTTATGTAGAGACATAAACGTGGATCAAGTTCGAGTATATAGCCTAAATAGTTTATAGTATATGAATACAACTGGGCACCTTATTCTAGAGACCCTATGGATGTAACCTGCTTTGTAGTTTGTACAAACGATGTGATCCTGAATTATTCATGTAGAGACATGGAAATGGGGGCATCCTATGTAAAAAGTTTACATAAGACTGGAACCATGAAATAGTTGCTTTTAGGTTATAACATCGTTGACTTTAATAAAATCAACTGTTTCGTTTATAGATATCTAGTGTAACTTAATCTTAATCCTGAGCTAACTATAAACTTCTGTTCACACGAAATTATTTTTAGATCTGCATAGGGAAAGGCAACTCAATGGTGCTAGTCCAATAAGCCTCCCATTTCAGGGGTAAGATCGGGTGGATAACTAGGGACATAAGGTGCAAGATGAAATTCACTCCTACCTATTTTAGGGATAATAGATAGGTTGTTCCTTTAAAGACTGAATTCAAGTCTTGAATAAGGGGTCCCACTCTCTCATTGGTCCGAGAGAGATTCAATCTAAAGGTTGGACCTTAAACCAATTGTTCAATAGTGAATCAGTTGTTGGACTTAAGGAGCAAGATGTAATCTTAGGGGTAAAATGGTACTTTAACCTAGTCGAGGTTACGAAAAATCTGTGAAGGATTAACTTACTTATCATGGTTATATCACATGGACACAAATATATCTATAGTGAGGGAAGTGCAACTACGGGACTTTAGGGGAATGACTCGTTAGTTAACGAAGGTTGATTAACTCGGTCTAAAAGAGTTTATCCAGTTAATCTCACATCGTTGAAGTCCATGATCTACCATTAGGTTCTCCCGCTAGCTCATAAGTAATCAACTTAAAATATTATGATGAAATAATTAGAATTGTTCGAATTAGGTAAAGAGAGAGAAATCGACAAATATATGCTTATAAGCTTAAGATAGAGTTTCATGTTTAAATATGATTTAAATATTAAAATATGAATATGGATTCATATCATAAGCTCAAAATTAATGGAAACGATCAAAGTTGTGAAAAGTGAAAATGTTGACTTTTGACTTTAAAAGTCAAACTTTGATCGACTTTATATTCAAATATGATTTGAATTTTGGAGAAATGAATGCAGATTCATGCTTGGGAGGTCGAAATTAGTCAAGACAGAGAAAATAGTAAAAAGTCAAAATGTTAACTTTATACTTGAAAAGTCAAACTTTGAATTTGATTTAAATGTTAAATTATCATATTGTTCTTAGACTAATTTAAATAAAAACACTTGTTGAAATTTGACAAACTTATCACTTGCATGTGATATGCAAGTGGCTTAGGGTATGCAAGCTACCTACCCCACTAAGAATGCCAAGTGGCGAGGTAGGAAAGTTCTTACATGTAGTTTGCTTATAAAGTGGTTTATTGCAAATATGAAAATGACTCTTTGTTTAGAAAAGTGCAAGAATTAAATTTGTAATTTGTGAATAACAAAAATAATCCAAGAACTTCTTTTACTCTCAACAAGAAAAATGAGCTAATCGTTAGGTTCCTCCAAAAGATATCATCTCTATCTATTTCCTCTACCATTTTGAGTCCCACAACTCGGTTCCAAGTCCAGAGAATATATAGCGGGTAAACTCTAATGGTAGTCCCGACTTCAAATTCGTGAAGAGAATACAAGAGAAGGAAAGCTCCAAAGGTAAGTTTTTCTATAAACCTCATCTTTGTTTATATTAGGGTTATTATGCATGTTAATTACGAAAGTGTTTAGATACAATTAGAGTAAAGTTTAATCATTATTCCGCTATGCATGTCTTCACTAATTTGAAAGAAGAATTCAAATGAAAAGTGTTTCAAAAGAGATTTTTATGAAAAGTTTATATGTTTCAAGCATGATTTATAATGTTAAAGCTTGATTTGATGATTATGATTTCAATACTATAAAATGATTTTCAAACAATTAGTTGTTTATTTGAGATGATGCTAACTTTTATGTGCACACAAAGAGTCAAGGCCACCATGGGATGTATAGGGTTACACGATGATAAGAATTTGGCTTATGTGTCGAAAGGATCTGTATGTTCTCGGATATTGTTGATACAATAGTCTAAACGTGAGGTAATGAGACCAAACGTAGAAAACGATTTGGGATCCTTGGCGAAAAGAATAATTGACTAATGGGTGTTATTGCGAAATGAAGTGTTTATTGATAAAATGATTTGTGTTGAAATTTATGATTTGGCGAAAAGGATTTATCAAAGGGCATTGCGAAAAGGATTTCATAAAACCTCACTAAGTCTTTAACTTACGTTTAAAAAATCTCATCTTCCAGGATCAGGTGTTTAGGCCAAGTAGAGAAGAAGGTTGAAGAGTTTGCGGTGAGTTGAGGAAGCTACAAAGCATTAAGTAGATTTGATAAATGTTAAAACAAATAAGAAGGAAGGCCCGATTGACAAGGACCATGAGCACGAAACAAAGGACGAAAAGATAGAAGGAGAAGACGGAGTGAACAAGCAGAATAAGTTCAAGAAGGTTGAGATGCCAATTTTCAACATGGAAAATACCGATTCTTGGCCTTTCCGAGCAGATAGATATTTTCAGATACACAAATTGACCGATGTTGAGAAGGTGCTGGTTGCGACCATTAGTTTTGAAGGCCCGACGCTGAACTAGTATAGGGCGCAAGAAGAACGCGGCAAGTTTACCGGTTGGTCGAACCTCAAGGAGAGAATACTCATCCGTTTTCAATCAGCAAGAGAGGGGTCCATATGTGGACAATTTTTGAGGATCGAATAACAAACTACGGTAGAAGAATATCGAAACCAGTTATATGAGCTGATGGCGCCGTTATCCGATCTACAAGACAGAGTGGTGGAGGAAACATTCATGAACGATTTACTGTCGTGGATTAAAGCAGAAGTGGATTTTTGTCGTCTGGTCGACCTGGCTCAAATGGTGCACGCGGCTCAACTTGTAGAAAAC
Source organism: Cucumis sativus (assembly GCF_000004075.3). Classification (NCBI taxonomy): domain Eukaryota; kingdom Viridiplantae; phylum Streptophyta; class Magnoliopsida; order Cucurbitales; family Cucurbitaceae; genus Cucumis; species Cucumis sativus. Next base: position 13,999,427 of record NC_026660.2, read on the forward strand.
CGAGAGATAATTCACAATGAGGCCAATCTTAAGGGGTACGCCTGAGGAAAATATCTGCCTCAAGGTTCTAGGCAAAATACGAGTGTCGCGACGGTGAACGATAGCGACAGTAAGGGAAATACATTATTTTCGATGAGAACGATTACTTTGAGAACGACATCCGGAGAAGTTAAGAGAGGGGCAGGTAAAGCGATTGTCGGACGCGGAATTTCAAATCAGGAAGGAAAAAGGACTCTGTTTTCGTTGTAATGAGAAATATTCTCATGATCATCGATGCAAAAACATAGGGCAGAGAGAGTTGAGAATGTACGTGGTCAGGGCGAATGATGAAGAATTTGAAATCATAGAAGAAGTGGGAGAAATTGAATTGTGTGGAAATCACATAAGAAGATCATGCTGTCATCAAACAGTAAATTAATTCGGTGGTGGGGCTGAACAATCCGAGGACAATGAAGGTGAGGGGGAATATCAGTGAGAGAGAAGTCGTCCTTCTCATTGATTGTGGAGCGACGCACAACTTCATCTTCGAAAAGATAGTAAAGGAGTTATAACTGGCCACGAAGGCAACGTCGCACTATGGTGTAATCTTGGGCTCGAAGGAGGTGATAAAAGGTAAAGGAGTATGTGAGGACGTGGAAATCAAGTTGAACGGGTGGAAGGTGGTGGAAAATTTGTTACCTTTAGAATTGGGAGGGGTAGATGTTGTGTTAGGCAGTAGTTGCATTCATTGGGCATGACAGAAGTAGATTGGAGGAACCTCACAATGACTTTTGTGCAACATGGAGAAAAGGTAGTGATCAGAGGAGACCCAAGTTTGACCAAATCCAGAGTGAGTCTCAAGAACATGATCAAAACGTGGAAGGATTCGTGATCGAGTGCTGAGCAATGGAGAGAGTCTATGAGCCACAGAAAGATAACGAAATTGAAGAAGTATTAACTACTGATGAAGCAGTATCGGTCGTGTTGAAGAATTTTGAAGATGTTTCTAATTGGTCGGAGACACTACCCCCGCAAAGAAATATTGAACATCACATTTATTGGAAATATGGCATTGATCTGGTAAATGTTCGACCCTATAGATACGCTTATCAACAAAAAGCTGAGATGGACAAACTTGTGGATGAGATGTTGACAGCGGGAATTATCCGTCCCAGCAACAGTACATATCTAGTCTAGTCCTATTGGTATGGGAAAAAGATGGCAGTTGGCGTTTTTGCGTAGACTACCAAGCGCTGAACAACGTAACCATTCCAGACAAATTCCCTATTCCGGTTGTTGAGGAGCTTTTCGATGAATTAAATGGAGCAAACTGGTTTTCAAAGATTGATTTGAAGGCGGGGTACCATCAGATCAAAATGTGTGGAGAAGACATCGAAAAAACAGCATTCTGAACACATGATAGACATTATGAATTTATGGTTATGCCATTCGGCTTAACTAATGCCACATCCACTTTCCAAGCTCTGATGAACTCAATATTCAAACCATTTTTGCAGAAGTTCATATTAGTGTTTTTCGACGACATACTAATCGACAGTGAGAACTTGAAAAACCATCTGAAGCACATTGGGTTAGCATTGGAAATCCTGAGAAAGAATGAGTTATATGCAAACCAGAAGAAGTGCAGCTTCGCGCAAGAACGTATTGATTATTTGGGTCATATCATTTCAGGACAAGGAGTTGAAGTGGACCCTGAGAAAATCAGAGCAATCAGGGAATGGCCTATACGCAGTAATATAAGAGAGGTACGGAGATTCCTAGGCCTCACATGTTACTAAAGAAAGTTCATTCAGCACTATGGCTCCATTGCCACACCATTGACTCAACTACTTAGGAAAGGGGGATTCCAGTGGACTGAGGAGTCTAAGGAGGCATTCCAACAACTACAGAATGCCATGATGACCCTACCCGTTTTGGCGTTGCCTCATTTCAATGCCACCTTTGAAATGGAAACAGATGCATTAGGATATGGGGTAGGAGTCGTACTCGTCCAAGCCAAGCGTCCCATAGCATACTTTAGCCATACGTTAGCCTTAAGAGATAGGGCCAAGCCAATATATGAAAGGGAATTAACGGCAGTGGTCTTGCCTATGCAACAATGGCGACCATATCTGTTGGAGAGAAAATTTATTGTGAAGACCGATCAGAAATCCTTAAAGTTCTTGTTAGAACAAAGAGTGATACAGCTTCAGCATCAGAAATGGGTAGCGAAGCTAATGGGATACTCATTTGAGGTGGTCTACAAACCCGGCTTGGAGAATAAAGCAGCAGACGCCTTGTCTTGGATGCCTCCTACAGTTAACCTCGGTAGCATAACACAGCTCCTACATTGGTTGACATTCTGGTGATTAAAAAGGAAGTCGAAGCGGATGAAAAGTTGAGCAAAATAATGGAAGAACTACAAGCAATGGAAGAAAAACAGAGGGTAAATTCTCCATCTGGCAGGGTATGTTAAGATATAAGGATAAGTTTGTGCTGTCCAAAACATCTACATTGATACCCACAATCCTACATATTTACCATGATTCGATACTTGGAGGCCATTCTGGATTTTTACGCACATACAAACGACCAACTGGTGAGCTACATTGGGAAGGAATGAAGGCGGATGTTAAGAAGTATTGTGAGGAATGTGTAATATGTCAGAAGAACAAGTCCCTAGCACTATCCCCCACCGGACTGTTGCTGCCCCTGGATAGTCCAAACAATATTTGGAGCGATATATCTATGGACTTTATCGAGGGCTTACCAAGATCAAATGGTTTCGAAGTCATCTTCGTAGTGGTGGACAGATTCAGCAAATATGGGCACTTTTTTACATTCAAGCATCCATTCACAGCTAAGACAGTGGCAGAAGTATTTGTTAAGGAGATTGTCGACTTCATGGGTTTCCCAAATCGATAGTGTCCGACCAAGATAAGGTATTCTTGAGCAACTTTTGGCAAGAAATGTTCAAAATGGCAGGCACCCGATTAAATCGAAGCACCACTTATCACCCTCAGTTGGATGGGCAAACGGAGGTGGTTAATAGGGGAGTGGAGACGTATCTACGATGTTTTTGTGGAGAACGACCTAAGGAATGGTCAAAATGGATACATTGGGCTGAATATTGGTACAACACTACTTTTTAGAGATCTGTAGGGGTAACTCTATTTCAGGCTATCTATGGACTTATGCCACCGCCATTGATGTTTTATGGTGACCGGGACACTCCAAACACTACCTTAGACGAATAGTTCAAGGCACAAGTTAAAATTCTGGGAGTCCTGAAAGAACACTAATGCGTCGCATAGGACAAGATGAAAAATAACGCAGACTTGAAGCGCCATGATGTGGAGTGTGCAGTTGGCGATATGGTCTTCCTGAAGATTAGGCCCTATAGACAGATCTCTTTACGACAAAAGAAAAATGAGAAATTGTCCCCCAAATTCTTTGGGCCTTATAAGATTGTGAACGCATCAGATTGGTTGCGTATAAGCTAGAGTTGCCAGCATCCGCTTCCATCCATCTAGTGTTCCATGTGTCCCAACTCAAAAAAATGGTTGGTGATCATCAACTTTACAGACAGACATGCTGCCTTACATTACTGAAACTCACGAGTGGAAATCTATACCAGAGGAAATATTTGGGTACTCGAAGAATAAAAGAGGAAGTTGGGAGGTGTTGATTAAATGGCAAGGTCTCCCTCCTCATGAGGCAACGTGGGAAGATTATGACAAGCTCCAGCACAGCATAGAAGCAAAAAGAAAGGCATTAAACATAACACTGGCCGACAAAATCATATTCAGAACAGAATATATTCTATACTGACATTATTTTAAATATGCTCAGAATCATGCTTCTGCCTCAAAAAGTCAAAATAAGCTAGAGAGAGAGAGAGAGAAAAAGAGAGATGAACAAAAGGATTTTGGAACTTCCTCTTTGTGAGTGTGTGTGTGTGGCAGTTGTAAATTAATTTCCTATGAGTTTCCTTAACACCCAAATGTTGTAGGGTCAAGCGGATTATTCCTGAGATTAGTCGAGGGTGTGTGAGCTTAGGAACTTGACATCCCGATTAGAAACAATGGTCTTTGGTACTTCGTGCAGCCGAACTATCTCTCGACAGAATAAATTAGCTATGTAGGTGGCATCATTTGACTTCTTACAAGCCACAAAGTGTGCCATTTTACTGAATCTGTCGACTACAACCATGACTCAGTCATACTGCCTTTGAGTTTTTGGTAATCAGAGCCCGAAATCAATTGATAGATCTTCTCAAATGGAAATTGGGGTAGGTAATGGTGAGTACATGCCTGCGTTTATACTTGAACCTTTAGCTCTTTGGCAGATAGGGCACCTTTTAATAAAGTTGTTACAGTATCTTCTTAATTAAGGCCAGTAGTATCTCTTAAAGATTATTTCAAAAGTTTTATCCTACCCGAAGTGTCCAGCCAATCCTCTTGAATAAGCCTCTTTTAGTAGTGCTTCTAGAAGTGATGTGTGTGGGATACACAACTGATCTCCTTTGAATAGATATCCTTCCATTATATGGAAGTCTTCCGCCTTGGTGTAGTTGCTGCATTTGGTCCATGTCATGGCGAAGTCAACGTCTTCCCCATATAGGTTAGGTAAGTGTTTGAATGCCTCGATCTCCATGGATAGAATAGTGAGTAAGGAGCTCTTCATGGATAGTGCATATGCCACCTTGTTTTCCTTACCATTTTGGTGCCTAATGACAAAGTCGAACCTTTGTAGGAAGGAGATCCATCGTGCGTGCATCCGAGTAATATTCTTTTGTGACTAAAGATCTTTCAAAGAGAAGCGGTTCGTTAGGAGTACAAATTCCCTGCATAGGAGGTAATGTTCCTACAGTTTGAGTGCTCGAACAAGGGCATAAAGCTCTTGTTCATAAGTGCTCCAGGACTGTCTTGTTGTGCTCAACTTCTTACTAACGTATTCAATAGGGTGGCCTTGCTGTGATAACTCGGCTCCAATTCCGGTTCAGCAAGCATCAACAGCTACTGAAAAGTCAAACTTTGACCAGCCTTATATTCAAATGTGATTTGAATTTTGGAAAAATGAATGCGGATTCATGCTCGGGAGGTTGGAATTAGTCAAGGCGGACAAAATGGTAAAAAGTCAAAATATTGACTTTTGACTAAAAAAAGTCAAAGTTTGACTTTTGGCTTAAAATATCTAATGACCATTTTACCTTGGACTAAGTTAGTGGGATATGTGGCTATATGAGATGTAGACACCTAGCCCACTATGTTGTTATTGAGATTTGGCAAATTAATTACATGCATTTTTGCATGTAATTAGGTTATAAATAGGGAAGTTTTCAAATGGTTGAAAACTTTTGCCTTTTTTAATATACTCCAATATCTCAACCAAGAAAAAAAAAACTTCTACCTTCCAATTTCCTTTTATCTCCATTACTTTCTACATTAAATTGGGTCCCACAACTCGGTTCTTTGTCCAGAGGATAGTAGTTGAGCACTAGTGGTCGTCTCGGTTTGAATTGCTAAGGTGGTATCAAAGTTTTTGAAAGCTTCAAAGGTAATATTTCCTAAAACCCTAATTTGATTAGTTTAAGGTTACTTGTTAATTGTGGCAATTAGGGTAGAAATTCGATTCATTTTCCACTGTGCATGTCTTAGTTCTATCAAGAGGCGCACGGTCAGGAGGTGAAATTGATGAGAAACGAGATAAGCAAAATTTCGGCAATGGAAGAAATATTAGCCACGATCAGCGTACAGACAAAGAAGACTCACAAAATGTTGACAATGTTCATGGAATCTATTACTAGAAAGCGTACCGTTATGAGTGAGAAAATGGCCGAGTCGAGTGTGCGAGAGACAGTATCAACAATAACGAATAAGAAGGAAGGCCTGATCGACAAGGACCATGAGCACGACACAAAGGACGGAAGGATAGGAGGAGAAGACGGAGCGAACGAGCATAATAAGTTCAAGAAGGTTCTTGGCCCTTCCGAGCAGATAGATATTTTCAGATACACAAATTGACCGATGCTGAGAAGGTGCTGGTTGCGACCATTAGTTTTGAAGGCCCGACGCCGAACTAGTATAGGGCACAAGAAGAATGTGGCAAGTTTACCGGTTGATCGAACCTCAAGGAGAGAATACTCATCCGTTTTCAATCAGCAAGAGAGGGGTCCATATTCGGACAATTTCTAAGAATCGGATAACAGACAATGGTAGAAGAATATCGAAACCAGTTATATAAGCTGATGGCGCCGTTATTCGATCTACAGGACAGGGTGGTGGAGGAAACATTCATGAACGGTTTAGTGCCGTGGATTAAAGCAGAAGTGGATTTTTATCGTCCGGTCGGCCTGGCTCAAATGGTGCACGCAGCTCAACTCGTAGAAAACCAAGAGATAATTCACAATAAGGCCAACCTTAATGGGTACGCCCGAGGAAAATATCCGCCTCAAGGTTCTAGGCAAAATACGAGTGTTGCGACGGTGAACGATTGCGACAATAAGGGAAATACATTATTTTCGATGAGAACGATTACTCTAAGAACGACATCCGGAGAAGTTAAGAGAGGGGCAAGTAAAGCGATTGTCAGACGCGGAGTTTCAAGTCAGGAAGGAAAAAGGACTCTGTTTCCATTGTAATGAGAAATATTCTCATGATCATCGATGCAAAAACAGAGGATAGAGAGAGTTGAGAATGTACGTGGTCAGGGCGAATGATGAAGAATTTGAAATCATAGAAGAAGTGGGAGAAAATGATGCAAAGCTAAATTGTGTGGAAATAACATAAGAAGATCATGCTGTCATCGAACTATCAATTAATTCGGTGGTGGGGCTGAACAATCCGAGGACAATGAAGGTGAGGGGGAATATCAGTGAGCGAGAAGTTGTCATTCTCATTGATTGTGGAGCGACGCACAACTTCGTCTCCGAAAAGATAGTAAAGGAGTTACAACTGGCCACGAAAGCAACGTCGCACTATGGTGTAATCTTGGGCTCGGAGGAGGCGATAAAAGCTAACGGAGTATGTGAGGACGTGGAAATCAAGTTGAACGGGTGGAAGGTGGTGGAAAATTTGTTACGTTTAGAATTAGGAGGGGTAGATGTTGTGTTAAGAATGCAGTAGTTGTATTCATTGGGCATGACAGAAGTAGATTGGAGGAACCTCACAATGACTTTTCTGCAACAAGGAGAAAAGGTAGTGATCAGAGGAGACCCAAGTTTGACCAAATCTAGAGTGAGTCTCAAGAACATGATCAAAACGTGGAAGGATTCGTGATCGAGTGCCGAGCAATGGAGAGAGTCTATGAGCCACAGGAAGATAACAGAATTGAAGAAGTATTAACTACTGATGAAGCAGTATAGGTCGTGTTGAAGAATTTTGAAAATGTTTCTAATTGGTCGGAGACACTACCCCCACAAAGAAATATTGAACATCACATTCATTTGAAACAGGGCACTGATCTGGTAAATGTTCGACCCTATAGATACGCTTATCAACAAAAAGCTGAGATGGACAAACTTGTGGATGAGATGTTGACAACGGGAATTATCCATCCCAGCAACAATCCATATCTAGTCCAGTCCTATTGGTAAGGAAAAAAGATGGCAGTTGGCATTTTTGCGTAGACTACCAAGCACTGAACAACGTAACCATTCCAGAAAAATTCCCTATTTTGGTGGTTGAGGTGTTTTTCCATGAATTAAATGGAGCAAACTTGTTTTCAAAGATTGATTTAAAGGCGGGGTTCCATCAGATCAAAATGTGTGGAGAAGACATAAAAAAAACAGCATTTCGAACACATGATGGACACTATGAATTTATGGTTATGGCATTCGGCTTAACTAATGCCACATCCACTTTCCAAGCTCTAATGAACTCAATATTTAAACCATTTTTGCAGATATTCATATTAGTATTTTTCGACGACATACTAATCGACAGTAAGAACTTGGAAAATCATCTGAAGCACATTGGGTTAGGATTGGAAATCCTGAGAAAGAATGAGTTATATGCAAACCAGAAGAAGTGCAGCTTCGCGCAAGAACGTATTGATTATTTGGGTCATATCATTTCAGGACAAGAAGTTGAAGTGAACCCCGAGAAAATCAGAGCAATCAGGGAATGGCCTATACCCAGTAATATAAGAGAGGTACGAGGATTACTAGGCCTCACCTGTTACTAAAGAAAGTTCGTTCAGCACTATGGCTTTATTGTCGCACCATTGACTCAACTACTTAGGAAAAGGGGATTCCAGTGGACTGAGGAGTCTAAGGAGGTATTCCAACAACTACAGAATGCCATGATGACCCTGCCCGTTTTGATGTTGCCTGATTTCAATGCCACCTTTGAAATGGAAACAAATGCATCGAGATATAGGGTAGGAGTCGTACTCGGCCAAGCCAAGCGCCCCATAGCATACTTTAGCCATACGTTAGCCTTAAGAGATAGGGCCAAGCCTGTATATGAAAGGGAATTAATGGCAGTAATCTTGTCTGTGCAACGATGGCGACCATATCTGTTGGAAAGAAAATTTATTGTGAAGGCCGATCAGAAATCCTTGAAGTTCTTATTACAACAAAGAGTGATACAACTTCAGTATCAGAAATGGGTAGCAAAGCTAACGGGATACTCATTTGAGGTGGTCTACAAACCCGGCTTGGAGAATAAAGCAGCAGACGCCTTTCTTGGATGCCTCCTACAGTTAACCTCTGTAGCATAACAACTCCTACATTGGTTGACATTGTGGTGATTAAAAAGGAAGTCGAAGAGGATGAAAAGTTGAGCAAAATAATGGAAGAACTACAAGCAATGGAAGAAGGAACAAAGGGTAAATTCTCTATCCGACAAGGTATGTTAAGATATAAGGATAAGTTTGTGCTGTCCAAAACATCTACATTGATACCCACAATCCTACATACTTACCATGATTCGGTACTTGGAGACCATTCTGGATTTTTACGCACATACAAACGACCAACTGGTGAGCTATATTGGGAATAAATGAAGGCGGATGTTAAGAAGTATTGTGAGGAATGTGTAATATGTCAGAAGAACGACTCCCTAGCACTATCCCCCACCGGACTGCTGTTGTCCCTGGACAGTCCAAACAATATTTGGAGCGATATATCTATGGACTTTATCGAGGGCTTACCAAGATCGAATGGTTTCGAAGTCATCTTTGAAGTGGTGGACAGATTCAGCAAATATATTTGTTAAGGAGATTGTCCGACTTCATGGCTTTCCCAAATCGATAGTGTCCGACCGAGATAAGGTATTCTTGAGCAACTTTTGGCAAGAAATGTTCAAAATGGCAGGCACCTGATTAAATTGAAGCACCGCTTATCACCCTCAGTCGGATGGGAAAACTGAGGTGGTTAATAGGGGAGTGGAGACGTATTTGCGATGTTTTTGTGGAGAACGGCCTAAGGAATGGTCAAAATGGATACATTGGGCTGAATATTGGTACAACGCTGTTAGAACTAAGTCATGCAGAGCGGAAAAAGAATCGAATTTCTACCCTAATTGCCACAATTAACATGTAACCATAAACTAATCAAATTAGGGTTTTAGGAAATATTACCTTTGAAGCTTTCAAAAAGTTTGATATCTTCTTACCAATTCAAGCCGAGACCACCACTAGTACTCAACTGCTATCCTCTAGACAAAGAACCGGGTTGTGGGACCCAATTTTGGTGTATAAAGTAATGGAGATAAAATGGGATTGGAAGGTTTCCTTTTTTTCTTTGGTTGAGATGATGAAAATGATAAAAGAGGCAAAAAGTCTTTCAACATTTGAAAACACCTATATTTATAACCTAATTACATGAAAAAAAAATGCATGCAATTCATTTGCCAAATCTCAACACCTGATGTTCCAGTAACAATTAGTGGAACTTAGTGGGCTAGGTGTCTATATCTCATATAGCCACATATCCCACTAAGAGTTAGTGGGATTGTCCAACAAAATGTTGGATTTTCCCACTAACTTAGTCCAAGGGTAAAATGGTCATTAGATATTTCTAGTCAAAAGTCAAACTTTGACTTTTCTTAGTCAAAAGTCAATATTTTGACTTTTTACCATTTTGTCCGTCTTGACTAATTCCAACCTCCCGAGCATGAATCCGCTTTCATTTTTCCAAAATTCAAATCACATTTGAATATAAGGCCGGTCAAAGTTTGACTTTTCAAAGTCAAAAGTCAAACATTTTGACTTTTTACTATTTTTGACCAATTCCATCAATTCCGAGCTTCTTAGTATGAATCCGCATTCATACTTATAGTATGTAAAACATACAGCTTTATTTCTAATTAGAAGACCGACGACTATATCACTATATTTGTCGGTTTCTCTTTCTTCTCTCAATTCGAACAATTCGACTTATTTCATCACACTATTCTAAGTTTAATCCATATGAGCTAGCAGAGGAACCTAATGGACCTATAGATCATGGGCTCCAACGATTCAAGATTAACTAGCTAAACTCTTTCAAACCGAGTTAATCAACATTCGCTAACTAACAAGTCATTCCACTAAAGTCCCGTAGTTGCACTCCCCTCACTATAGATATATTTGTGTCCATTTGATAAAACCATAATCAGTAAGTTAATCATTCACAGGTTGCTCGTAACCTTGGCTGGGTCAAAATACCGTTTTACCCCCAAGATTACATCTTGCTCCTTAAGTCCCACTAATCCACTATTGAACAATTGGTTTAAGGTTCAACCTATAAACTTAATCCCTCTCGGCCAATGAGAGGGTGGGGCCCCTTGTTCAAGACTTAGATTCAGTGCTTAAGAGAACAAGCTATCTACTAACCCTAAAGCGGGTAGGAGTGAATTCCATCTTGTATCCCATGTTTCCAGCTATCCACCCGATCTTACCCCTGAAATGGGAGGCTTATTGGGCCAACGCTGATGAGCTGCCCTCACCTATGCAGATCTAAGGATAATCTCGTGTGAACAGGAGTTCATAGTTAACTTAGGATTAAGACTAAGTTACCTAGGTCATCAATAATTGAGATAGTCAGTTTTAAACAGTAAACGGTGTTATAACGTAAAAAAGACTAATTCATGGTTCAGTCTTATGTAAACATTTTACATAGAATGCCCCCACTTTCATGTCTCTACATGAACGATTAGGATCACCTCGTTTGTACTACAAGTGGGCCGCATCCATAGTTTCCCTAAATAAGGCGCCCAACCTTTATTTCATATACTATAGACTATTTAGGCTATATACTCGAACTTGATCCCTATTTAGGCTATAGACTATTTCATCCATAGTTTCCCTAAATAAGGCGCCGAACTTGATTTTGGAACTTTCTCTTTGTGAGTGTGTGTGTGTGTGTGTGGCACTTGTAAATTAATTTTCTATGAGTTTCCTAAACATCCAAATGTTGTAGGGTCAAGCGGATTATCCCGTGAGATTAGTCGAGGGTGTGTGAGCTGGCCTAGACACTCACAAATATCAAGAAAAAGAAAACCTTGCCACCCATCCACTTTGCAACAAAGATTCATGAAATTAAGGGGTAAAAGGAAAAAGGTATAAAAGCGGATAGCATCTTGGCTTCTTATTAAAATGGAATAGTGTAACTAGACCTGGAATTTGTAAAGCATCCATCCCAGGTAATTCTTCCAATTTCAATCCTCCAACCCTCTTCCTAACACAAGTAAATTAGAGACAACTTATCAAATAGAAGACCAACAGTCAACATAGAAATAAAAGTGCACATTATCATGAGGTATGAACAAATAAATTAAAGATGTACATAAGTCGCTAAAATCATACTCAGAACAGAATATATTCTATACTGACATTATTTTAGATATGCTCAGAATCATGCTTTTGCCTCAAAAAGTCAAAATAAGCTAGAGAGAGAGAGAGAGAAAGAGAGATGTACCAAAGGATTTTGGAACTTCCTCTTTGTGAGTGGGTGTGTGTGTGGCAGCTGTAAATTAATTTCCTATGAGTTTCCTTAACACCCAAATGTTGTAGGGTCAAGCGGATTATCCCGTGAGATTAGTCGAGGGTGTGTGAGCTGACCTAGACACTCACAAATATCAAGAAAAAGAAAAACTTGCCACCCATCCACTTTGGAACAAAGATTCATGAAATTAAGGGGTAAAAAGAAAAAGGTATAGAAGCGAATAGCATCTTGGCTTCTTATTAAAATGGAATAGTGTAACCAAACCTGGAATTTGTAAAGCATCCATCCAGGTAATTCTTTCAATTTCAATCCTCCAACCCTCTTCCTAACACAATTAAATTAGAGACAACTTATCAAATAGAAGACCAATAGTCAACATAGGAATAAAAGTGCACATTATCATGAGGTATGAACAAATAAATTAAAGATGTACATAAGTCGCTAACATCATACTCAAAGCAGAATATATTCTATAAGGACATTATTTTAGATATGCTCAGACTCATGCTTCTGCCTCAAGAAGTCAAAATAAGCTAGAGAGAGAGAGAGGAAGAGAGATGAAAACAAAAGGATTTTGGAACTTCCTCTTTGTGAGTGTGTGTGTGTGTGTGTGGCAGCTGTTGTGGGGGCACCTCTTCAACTTATATTGAGACAGTCTTGAAGCAAATAACTCCAGCTCTTGGGGATTAGTAATTCTTTCATGTTATGCCGTCCAGACACGTACTACTCCATCTAAACAAGCTGTGACAATATCTCCATTTTCCAAAAACTTGGCATCCCAAACGCAACCAGGATGCTCAATGCTCTAGACACAAATTCCATCTGCAACAAAATAATCCAACTTCGTGTTACTAAAATGCTATTAGGGTTTAGGGTTTATAAATAATTATAGTATAATAAACATATTTCAAATTTAAAAATCAAGCTACAAAAAAAAAAAAAAAAAAACCCACTCTCTTAAAGAAATTCAATTCAACACATAAACTTTAGCCAACTTCAACACCCCTTCAGGGCTTCACCAGTCCTTCGCCTTTCCACTAAAAGTTAGTCATCTCTTCCCAACCAAATGCTCCATCAAGCAGACTTCAAATAGATAGAGAAACATTTCTCATAAATACATGAAATGTGACAAGTGGTATTAGAGCCAGGTTGGCTAGTTGACAGTGCGTGACAAAAAGATGTCGGTGGCGAAACAGTCTAGCAAGACCCATAATGAGCGACTTGTGGGAATCGAAGAGCAGATGCTCTACCTGGTGGAAGTTCCTGATTCCATCCGGTTTTTGGAACAGCGACTTGAGGATATTGCCAAGAAAGCTGATGGCATTGAAGCCGTGTCCGGTCGCCTTGACGGACTACCCATCCAAGAGTTACTGACTAGAGTCGACACTCTAGAGTCCCGAGTTATGAGAATGGGAAATGTCGCCTACGAGCTTGGGGACAGTTCATCGGGCTCTATTGCCCAGATGGAAGAACGAGTTATGGAGCTTGATAACTCGCAAAATAACATGTTGGAGATGATCAACGGCATGAAAGAGGATTTTCGAGCAACCCTCGATGTCATGAGGAATGAGCTCGCATAGGTAAACACGAGGGTGAACCTTACTATGCGAGCACTAGCAAACCATGCTCCAGCTAGATGAGCCATTCCTGTGGGCAGAATCAAGGTTCCTGAGCCCAAGCCCTTCTGTGCGGCGAGAGATGCCAAGGCATTGGAAAACTTCATCTTTGATGTCGAGCAGTATTTCAAAGCCACGAACACAATTACTGAAGAGGCCAAGGTGACGTTGGCAATCATGCATCTGTCAGAAGATGCGAAGTTATGGTGGAGGTTCCGATACATGGACATTCAAGAGGGGCGTTGTACAATCGACACGTGGGATGCCCTAAAAGGAGAACTTCGTTCGCAATTTTTCCTTGAGAATGTCGAAATTCTAGCCCGACGGAAGCTGCGTGAATTGAAGCACACGGGAAACATTCAAGACTATGTGAAACAGTTTGCGGGGGTGATGTTGGACATACGCGACATGACCGAGAAAGACAAAGTTTTCTGTTTTGTCGAGGGCTTGAAGCCGTGGGCTAGGACCAAGGTGTATGAGCAACAAACTCAAGACCTCACGTCAACATACGCAGTGGCTGAATGGTTGTTTGACTTATCTAGCGAATCTCAAGATGCAAGACGACATCAAGCTTCCTCCTCTGGAGGAAACATAAACAACCGCCCAAATTCCCCGAAGACTGCAGGGGGAGACAAGCGACAAGGTAGAGATCGCAAGCCCTTCCAAGCGAATACAGGAAACAACTGGCGAGGACCAAACAATCAGAACAACTCCAGTCGTTCCATTAGTTGTTTCATATATAAAGAGCCCCATCTTGCAAGAGAGTGCCCCAACCGTACCGCCTTCAATGCTTTTCAAGTTACCCTAGCCTCGGACTTAGATGATAGATTGAGTCAGACTGAAGGAGATGTTGGACAGATAGAAGAGGGTGAGAATCCTCGGATGGGGGCCTTAAAGTTTCTGTCATCGCTCCAAAAAAAGATGGGGGAGACCAGTGGACAGGCAAAGAATGGTCTCAGGTACGTAGATTGTTGGGTCAACCAGAAGCCACCTAAGAGCACTATGGTGGATTCTGGTGCCACTCATAACTTCATTGCAGAAGCGGAAACCAGACGGCTGAATCTCCGTTGGAAGAAAGACGCAGAAAAAATGAAGGCCGTGAACTCAGCTGCCCTACCTATCGTCGGGTTGGTAAAACGAACGACCATGAGGATGGGAGAGTGGAGCGGTCCCATAGATTTGGTGGTTGCAAAGATGGATGACTTCGACGTGGTACTAGGTATGGAGTTTCTACTTGAGCATCAAGTCATACCAATGCCGCTAGCCAAATGTCTAGTGATTACTGGAACAACGCCTACTGTTGTTCAAACAGAGATTCGTCAGCCGTATGGGATATAGATGATCTCGGCTATGCAGTTGAAGAAAGGCCTTGCTCGTGACGATCTAACCTTTATGGCTATCCCACTGGGGTCGTTGGAAAGCTCAAGGGAAACAGTCCCCAAAGACATCCTGAGTGTCTTAGAGAAGTACAAGGATGTGATGCCAGACAGCCTGCCGAAATCATTGCCTCCGCGGAGAATGATCGACCATGAGATCGAATTGCTGCCAGGGGCAAAGCCGCCTGCGAAGAATGCTTATCGTCTGGCGCCGCCGGAGTTGGCCGAACTTCGGAAACAACTGGACGAACTGCTGAACGCATGATTTGTGAGGCCTGCAAAAGCTCCATATGGAGCTCCAGTCCTTTTCCAGAAGAAGAACGATGGAAGTATGCGGTTGTGCATCGACTACCACGCCCTAAACAAGATCACGGTCCGCAACAGATATCCGCTACCAATAATCAATGACCTGTTTGATCGCCTTCATGGAGCAAAGTATTTCTCGAAGCTAGATCTGCGATCGGGCTATTATCAAGTAAGAATTGCCGAAGAGGATGAGCCCAAAACCACCTGCGTTACGAGGTATGGGGCGTTCGAGTTCCTTGTCATGCCATTTGGTCTTACCAATGCGCCTGCAACTTTATGTATGCTAATGAACCAGGTCTTCCATGAATACCTTGACAAGTTTGTGGTGGTCTATCTAGGCGATATAGTGGTCTATAACTCCACGCTAGAAGAACACAAGGACCACCTCAAAAGGGTTTTTCAGAAGTTGAAGGAGAACCAACTGTATGTCAAGAGGGAAAAGTGTTCCTTTGCTTAAGAGCGGATCAATTTTCTGGGTCATGTGATTGAGTGTGGTCGAATCAGTATGGAGGAAGGGAAGATCGTTGTGATTCGTGATTGGAAAGTACCAAGGTCAGTCACCGACTTGCGCTCCTTCCTCGGGTTAGCCAATTATTACAGGCGATTCGTGGAAGGATTCTCTAAAAGAGCAAGCCCGTTGACTAACTTGCTGAAGAAGGACAACAAGTGGAATTGGACACTGGAATGTCAGGCCGCCTTCGATGAACTGAAGCAAGCTATGGTCAAGGGGCCAGTTTTGGGGATCGCAGATGTGACCCAACCTTTTGAAGTAGAGACCGATGCGTCTGATTATGCATTGGGTGGTGTACTCCTGCAGAATGGACATCCCATCGCTTATGAGAGTCGAAAGCTGAATGCCACGGAGAGAATGTACACCGTGTCCGAGAAAGAAATGCTTGTCGTAGTACATTGCTTAAGGGCCTGGAGACAATACTTATTGGGGTCAACTTTTGTTGTCAAGACGGATAATAGTGCTACTTGTCACTTCTTTACGCAACCAAAGTTGACTTCAAAACAACCTAGATGGCAGGAATTCCTAGCTGAGTTTGATTTTGAGTTTGAACACAAGAAGGGGGTGAGCAATCAGGCCGCTGATGCGCTTAGTCGAAGAGGCGACCACATTGCTTTGTGCATGTTAGCACATCTCTACGCAAGCAAGATTGATGGTCCTATGCGCGATGTCTTAAGGGAGTTCTTGCAGAAGGATTCTGCGGCTCGGAGTGTCATGAGTTTAGCTGAGGCAGGTAAAACAAGGCAGTTTTGGGTTGAAGATGGGTTGTTAGTGACGAAGGGGAGACGGTTGTATGTCCCTAGGGGAGGAGACCTGAGGAAGAAGTTGCTACACAAGTGTCACGACACTCTGTGGGCCGGTCACCCCGGATGGCAGAGGACATACGCCTTGCTGAAGAAGGGATACTTTTGGCCCCGTATGAGAGACGACGTCATGTAATACACGAAGACGTGTCTTGTCTGTCAACAGGACAAAGTTGAGAAGGCAAAGGTTGCTGGGCTTCTCGAACCTCTGCATGTGCCAACGAGACCGTGGGAGAGTGTTTCTATGGACTTCATCACCTATCTTCCAAAAGTAGGCAACTATGAGACTATATTAGTCATCATAGATCGATTCTCGAAATATGCCACTTTCGTTCCCACTACGAAGCAGTGTTCGGCGGAGTTAACAACTCAATTATTCTTTAGACATATTGTAAAGCTGTGGGTTGTACCGACAAGCATTGTGAGTGATCGAGATGGACGGTTCATTGGCACCTTTTGGACAGAGTTATTCACTTTCTTAGGGACAAGCCTGAATGTGTCCTCAAGTTACCATCCCCAGACGGACGGTCAGACTGAGCGGTTCAACTGTATGCTCGAAGAATACTTGGGCCATTTTGTTACTGCGAGGCAAAGAATCTGGGCTCAGTTGTTGGATGTCGCCCAGTTTTGTTTTAACGCTCAGACAAGCTCGTCAATTGGAAAGAGCCCTTTTGAAATTGTTTGCGGAAGGCAACCAGTTCTACCACACCTTGTTGATCACCCCTATGCGGGGAAGAACCCTCAAAAGCTCACAATTTTACCAGGGAATGGTAGCAAACGACAGACATCGCTCGAGCCTCTTTAGAGAAATCCTCGAAGTGGATGAAGAAGTGGGCAGATAAGAAGCGCTGCCCTCTAGAGTTTCGGGTCGGAGATCAGGTTATCGTTAAGTTACGACCAAGGCAGATTCGGTTCTGAGGACGCAAGGACCAACGCCTCGTAAGAAAGTACGAGGGACCAGTGGAACTGCTAAAGAAGGTAGGGAACACATCTTATAAAGTGGTGCTGCCCACATGGATGAAAATCCACCCAGTAATTCATGTGAGTAATTTGAAGCCCTACTACCAAGATCCTGATGACTTGCAACGTAATGCCATAGTCCGACCGACCATCGACCTCAGCCAAAAGGAAAGTAAAGAAGTTGAAGAAATCATGGCCAAACGAGTGAGGAAGGGCCAAAGACCCAGAAGTAGGATCCACGAGTACCTGGTAAAGTGGAAGACCCTTCCTGTGGAAGAAACCAGTTGGGAACGTGTCAAAGACCTAGAAGCCGAGGCGCAGAAGATCGAGGAGTTCAAGCTTCACCAGTCAACAGAGACGTCAACTGTTTAGGTGTGGGAGAATGTAACAGACATACTTGTCCAAGGTGTGTTTACCTATGGTCGTATGCTCAAATTAGCCCCAATTTATCTTGTCTTTATGTATTGTATGTAGTGTAGGTAGTTGCTTTCAATTTCAAGTCGATATGCTTGGGTGTGACGTTTCGGCATTTTCATATGCAAGCCTGCCAGAGATGAAAATGTTAAAACTGTATTATAGGGGAGGCATACCTGTTGAATCCCCGCCCAAGTCTTGTCGTACTCTTTGCAATCTATGCTTTCTTATTGCAATTGACAGTCTTCAATGCTTGTTTTAACAATGTTTTCAATCAATTTAATCATCTTTCACGTTTTCTAAAAATATTTTCCAAGAACGTGAGGGGAGGTTGAAGCATGTGTTGAAGTTGTCTGCGATTTGTGGATTTTGATCGGCTGACTTGTTCGTCGAGCTAGAACAAGTGCCGCACAATCGTTCACATCGTGTTTGAAGAATTACGATTGTGACACCTAGCACCCTCTCTATTATTTCCCACCATCGTTACGTGTGATATTAATTTTACCTTCATCATCACGTGTGTTATTGTTTTTATTTCTTCTACTATATTTAAATATCAACGGGGGCCTAACAGATTATGAATTAGATTTTATTCTTTTAGATTGGAGTCCCATTTTTGTAGCTTACTGGGATTCTTTTGCCGAAGTTCTTTAATCCTCTAGTAAATATTTTTCTTTATTAAAAAAAAGGAAGAAGAAGAAAGGAATAACAAAAACTGACAAACTCCTATAGATTGAAGTATTAACCTTTCCATATCTTTGCCGAACAATCTTCACTCCCACTAACAATGACTTCGGAAGCATGTGAATCCACTGAATACACAATGGAAGTGTCACCAACCATCTCCATCAATGTTTCACCACTTAGTGCCCATAACCTAATGGAACTGTCTGAATGGAAAAGAAAATCAAAGTCAACTTTCTAATTAATTCAATATTCTAATATAAAGAATATAACAAATAGTCCTCCCATGTGAAATGAAAAGTGGTTCTACAGATTCAGAGAAGGCAATAGAAATCACTCATTTTAATATCATTTAATATTTCATCAACAACCTATAGAGTTTATTAATCTTTTTCTTTCCTACTAAAGAAGCTCTAATTTATTACTCTAGGAATGGTCCTTTCTAACTTATATACAGGTAACAAAAAATAAATTGAAGAAATACTCTGAGCTTTTCCATTTAGAAATCCCAATGAGCAAAGACTAAAGTCTTCCCGGGATTCTTAGGATGCCAAACTCCTCTCATTGGATAGACATCAATATATCTTAGATGAGAAGCTACCTTGAATAGCCTTGCTTCCTCAGCATATAAACATAAATATATTTGTTGTATTCAATCAAAAATAAAAGATAAGCTTGTTCTGAAACCAATTCCAAAAATTTCTTCGAAAATATGCTGGGAGAGTTGTTGTTGTTTAAATACTTGGTCCTTCGAAGGTTGGAATTACAATGTAACTTTTCACATATTCATGAAAAGTTATGATTCTTATTATGAAAGAATGAAACTTCGAACTAGTTCCTAAAGGTAGTACTTTTAGCTGATGTGGCAATTTGGATCAGCCATGTACGGTTGCATTCCTCAATGTGAGTGATAATCAAACCCAAACTACCTCAAAGGAATTATTTTGTACAGTAACTCCATCTTTACCAACTTGCGACATAAAACTATCTAGGGTTCATGGGTTGGGGTAAGAAAACTTTTGGACCCAACCCACCAAGTCTTTTTATCATTAAGTTTTCTTCATTTTTATGTCAATTGGCATGTATTTTATAAGCTTTGAGAGAAGAAACTTAATATAAATGTATACTTGGTCAGAACCCCGTCATTTAGCCTCAATTTTCACAATGTAGAGGTATAGAATTCAGAGAGGTTATTTTATTTTCTTAAAATTACTCCCCAACTGTTAATCTATGATTAACTTTTGCTATAAAAAATTAGTCCTTATATCCCTCTTCTAGAAATTTGACAAACATATTAATCAGGCGCCTTTTTCTGAAAAATAATTGTTCATATATTTTTTTGAAACAGAGACAACCCTTTTTATTAAAGATGTAAGTAAAAGAGACTAATGCTCAAACTATAGGAGAATTATACTAAGAGCGAAAAGAATGACCAAAACAAAAGTACAGACAAATTGAACAAAACAATCAAAATCCTGAGAAAACAATAGAAAACTGAGAACAAAGCGAACTTAAAACCTTTCAACAAGAAGCCCAAAATCAGCTGAAAATTGCAGACTAAAAACTTCAGACTAGATGGAAGGAAACACCAAGGGAGAGCTAACAACAATGCAGCTTTGTTGAAAAAAATATCCCTCCCAAGTCATCCTTCGATCTTGAGTGAGTGACTAGAACCAGAATATTTCATAAGAACTTTAGAGGGCCAAAATAATAAAAGCATTCGTCGAACCTCATGTGATCCACTAAAACAAACCTAAAAGATAATTGGCTGAAAAACCAAGATCAAGTTATTCTATACTCAAACCAAAGTAGTTCCACATTGCTCAACAATTGACTTCAAGCGATCTGGAACTTCACATTGTCGAGCTTGTGAGGGAAATAAAGAGACTTGTTTCTCAGTAATTAAATCCTCCCTTGTCTGAAAGCGGTATTAAGATCAGATTCTAGAGGATCCTTAATCAACTGATCAATGTTTACAATGAGTAGTGGAGGCACTTTTGATTCAGATTTTACCGAAGGAGCTCAAGGTATCGTGCAATGTGATCGATTTTCTTGGGACACATAAATAAATCTAACGCCAATTGAAACATAAGGACTAGTATTTGGAGCATGATATTTCTTCCTATCTCTACATGTAAAGATCACAAGAAAAATAAGAATTTCACAAAATAACAGAAAACAAAATTAGACAAAATCAGGGCATGGCCGAGGATGAGATTAGAGATGAAGCGGTGATTAGTATTTATTGAAAATGGGAGAAAAGTAGAATGTCAAACCAATCCAAGAACATACCTCACAAATCTTCGGAGAGACGATCGTGGTCAAAGCAGTGGTTGTGGTCGAGGATGAGATTAGGGATGAAAGGATGTTACGAAAGGTATATCAACAAGAAGAAGGGTAAAACAACAACATCCTGTCAAAAATCACTTAATGTGATTGAGATCTTTTAGCATGACTGCTTGAGAACTAAAGAAAAATTTAGAATGTGACTGAGAACTTTTAGCACAACCGGGCAGCAACTTCAATAACAGAAAAACATGCATAATGTAGGAAGACAGCAGATTTAAAATTATGACAGTGTATTTATGAATGTCAGGCGATACATTAATGTTCCAAAATTCAACCAAAGTATGGGATGAAAGATATACAAGAATCTTCCATGATAAGGGCAAGACCAGGATATCCTTATCCAAAAGAAAGAAAAAAATAATCAACCAAAGTAAATTCCATGTATGATTGGAAATTATGGCCAAGGCGAAGGATGAAGCGGAGAATAGAAGGAATATTGAGCAGGGTACGACTTACCATTAGCTTAGATCAAAACCAGCATCCGCATTTATGGCATAAAGAAATTTGTTTGCCAGCTGCTCCTTGCTGCATTGCTCACAAATCATAGAGTTGTGAAAATGAAAACTTATGCAATTTTTTTATCCTTTTTAGAAAAGATGTATATGTTTTAGTTCATCCACAAATCAACAGACTTAATAAACTGATGTAATTCAAGTTGGACTTAGTTTTTCACAATGAATTCTCCACCAATAGTGGCTAAGAGATGGAGTATATATTGAGGATTGTAAGTAGTTACAAGTAGTTGAAATAACTGTTTTTATGAAACAGTTTTAATTGCAGTCTTAACAGCTAAACAGTTTAATTATTTAAACTGTTTTACTAACTAACTACAGCTGTTTAGCCATGGCATTCTATATTACATCATTCCACCCCCTAGCATGGAACTCGACCCGAGTGACTTAGTTGACAAGGCAGAAATCATCTGGGGCATAGTACTGTTTCAGGTCTGCCACGTTAAAAATAGGATGAATGTGCAAGTCTGGTGGTAGTTCAATTCTGTAAGCGTTATCTCAAATCTTTTCTAGGACACGAAATGGTCCTAATTGTCTGTCTTTCAGTTTGTGTTCCAGTTGGAAATCGAATTTTTCTGAGGTGAATCATTACTAAGTCTCCCTCAGTAAAGGTAGCTTGTCTTCTCTTTTTGTCTGCTGCCTTTTTGTAGGACTGAGTTGATTCTTTTAGGTGGTTATGGACTTCTTCGTGTAAATTCTGAATCTTTTCTACCATCTTTTCTGCTTCTGAGCTAGTGTCAATAGTTGTGGGGAGTGATGCTAGGTCAAAGGTTGTTAGTCTTGGCTGTTTTGTGTATACGACCTCAAATGGACATTTGCCGGTTGATCTATTCTTCATATTGTTGAAGGCGAATTCTGACTGTGCAAGAGCTAAGTCCCACTGTTTTGGTTTGGATCCACTAAGACAGCATATTAAGTTGTCGACAGTTCTATTTGTAACTTCTGTTTGGCCATCTGTTTGAGGGTGTGATGTTGTGCTATATTTCATTCAAGGTTGTGTCAAATTTGCTCCATAATGTCTTCCAGAAATGGCTTAGGAACTTGACATCCCGATTAGAAACAATGGTCTTTGGTACTCCGTGCAGCCGAACTATCTCTCGACAGAATAAATTAGCTATGTAGGTGGCATCATTTGACTTCTTACAAGCCACAAAGTGTGCCATTTTACTGAATCTGTCGACTACAACCATGACTCAGTCATACTGCCTTTGAGTTTTTGGTAATCAGAGCCCGAAATCAATTGATAGATCTTCTCAAATGGAAATTGGGGTAGGTAATGGTGAGTACAGGCCTGCGTTTATACTTGAACCTTTAGCTCTTTGGCAGATAGGGCACCTTTTAATAAAGTTGTTACAGTATCTTCTTAATTAAGGCCAGTAGTATCTCTTAAAGATTATTTCAAAAGTTTTATCCTGCCCGAAGTGTCCAGCCAATCCTCCTGAATGAGCCTCTTTTAGTAGTGCTTCTAGAAGTGATGTGTGTGGGATACACAACTGATCTCCTTTGAATAGATATCCTTCCATTATATGGAAGTCTTCCGCCTTGGTGTAGTGGCTGCATTTGGTCCATGTCATGGCGAAGTCAACGTCTTCCCCATATAGGTTAGGTAAGTGTTTGAATGCCTCGATCTCCATGGATAGAATAGTGAGTAAGGAGCTCTTCCTGGATAGTGCATCTGCCACCTTGTTCTCCTTACCATTTTGGTGCCTAATGACAAAGTCGAACCTTTGTAGGAAGGAGATCCATCGTGCGTGCATCCGAGTAATATTCTTTTGTGACTAGAGATCTTTCAAAGAGAAGCGGTTCGTTAGGAGTACAAATTCCCTGCATAGGAGGTAATGTTCCTACTGTTTGAGTGCTCGGACAAGGGCATAAAGCTCTTGTTCATAAGTGCTCCAGGACTGTCTTGTTGTGCTTAACTTCTTACAGAAGTATTCAATAGGGTGGCCTTGCTGTGATAACTCGGCTCCAATTCCGGTTCCGCAAGCATCAACAACTACTTCAAAGGGTGATGCGAAGTTCGACAATTGTACAATAGGGCTGGAAGTTAGTCTTCTTTTTATCTCTTCAAAGCTCTGCTGTTGCTCTTCGTTCCACTTATAGTTCCCTTTCTTTAGGCAGTCGGTTAAGGGGGCCACTATTGAGCTGAAGTTTCTGATGAATCTTCTGTAAAAGGATGCCAAGCCAAGGAAGGCTTTTACCTCCTTGATGGAGGTTTGTATTGGCCAAGACTTTATGGCTTCTGTCTTCTTTGGTTCCATACCTACTTTTCCTTCTTTGATTACGAAGCCGAGAAAGACAATTTCCTTGGTGAGGAATGTACGTTTCTTTGGATTAATGTACAGTTCAGTTTCGGCCAGGACTTGGAACAATTTTCTTAAGTGCTGAATGTGGTCTTCAGTACTATTGTTGTACAAGAGGATGTCATCAAAGTAAACCACTATGAACTGGTTTAGAAACGAGCACCTGGTTCATCAACCTCATGAAGGTGCTCGGTGCATTGGATAAGCCAAAGGCCATCACCAACCATTCAAATAACCCTTCATTAGTTTTGAAGGTTGTCTTCCACTCGTCTCCGGGCCTGATTCTTATTTGGTGATAACTGCTTCTTAAGTAAACTTTTGAGAAGATGGTAGCTTTACCTAGTTGATCTAGTAAGTCTCCAATTCGAGGTAATAGGAAATCGGTATTTTACAGTGATTCGGTTGATAGCCCTGCTATCTTCACACATACTTCAGCTTCCGGCCTTAGGTGTGAGCAGTGTTGGCACAACACAAGGGCTTAGGCTAGGCTTGATGCGACCCTTTTTCAACAAGTCTTCAATGTGGTCATGTAAATTAGGTAGCGAGGCTCCTAGGGTAAGATCAATTTGGTGTTGGATGTCACGAATTGGTGGCAATCCTTGCAAGTCCTTCTTTAGGTGAGGAAATCTGCAAACAAGTTCTCTAATCTAGTCTTACCTTCTTTCTCCAGGGGTTTGTCAGCCACTACAAGTCCCAAAAGGTCTTGCTCCCTTTCTCTCAAGATCTTCTTCCTGCTCACTGTGATGAAGAGTTGTCCTTTTTCCTTTTGCTTTAGGCCTTCAGAGTTTTTCTTTGTTAATGGGAGTTGAATTACTTTCCTTCCCATCCACTGGAACTCATAGGTGTTTTCCCTACCCCTGTGTTTGGTTTGGGTGTCATGTTGCCACGGTCGGCCTAGGAGTAGATGGCACACGTCCATGTCTATAACGTCGCACACAATCTGGTCTTTGTAGCTACTTTCGATGGATAGGGGCACGGTGCAAATTTCATTGAGTGTGGTCTCTCCTCCTTTCTTCACCCATTCTATTTTGTAAGGATCAGGGTGAGGGTCTGTTTTTAGGCAGAGAATGGTCACAATCTTTATTGCTAAAAAGTTCTCACTGCTTCCACTATCACTTATAATGTCCTCTATAGCCATGAGCCATGATTGTATGGGTGGTTTGTCGAATCTCTGTCTATTTATCTCCAATTGGTCCCACCATGTTGAGGCTCCTCCTCTCAATTTCAGAGCCACAAGTTCTCGGTGTTTTTTATCCAATCCAAGAAATATTCTATATCTCGTTTACCATTATAGGTTGGGAGGTCAATTTTCATTTTGTAGTCGTGATGAATCTCTCGTCATGCTTTATGTCCTCTATAGCCGTGAGCCATGATTGTATGGGTGGTTTGCCCTATCTCTGTCTATTTATCTCCAATTGGTCCCACCATGCCGAGGCTCCTCTTCTCAATTTTAGAGCCACAAGTTCTCGGTGTTTTTTATCCAATCCAAGAAAGATTCGATATCCGATTTACCATTATAGGTTGGGAGGTTAATTTTCAGTTTGTAGTGGTGATGAATCTCTCGTCATGCTTTATGTCCTCTATAGCCGTGAGCCATGATTGTATGAGTGGTTTATCGAATCTACGACTATTTATCTTCAATTGGTCCCACCATGCCGAGGCTCCTCCTCTCAATTTAAGAGCCATAAGTTCTTGGTGTTTTTTATCCAATCCAAGAAAGATTTGATATCCCGTTTACCATTATAGGTTGAGAGGTCAATTTTCATTTTGTAGTCGTGATGAATCTCTCGTCATGCTTTATATCCTCTATAGCCATAAGCCATTCGAAATTCTCCGTTGTCGTTCCAAATATTTCCTTGGTCGTTGCCACTGGAAGAATCATAATCTTGCACGTTTTTCCACTCCTCGTCGTTATCTTGCTCATCATTGACGACGTGTCGTAGTGGGATTCCTCCCGGTCTCCTTCTTTGATCATTTCTTTGGTTGGGCCAGTTTCTAAGGTTCCTTTGAGCCCATCAGCCACCTCTGTTTCCTGCCTTCCAGTCATAATCCTCGTTCCTTGCCGGTGCCGGTAGTTCATCCATTCTTCGGGTGAGTGAGTCTAAGTTGTCCATTACTCTGTTCATTTTGTCATGTAAATCTCCCAAGGAGTCTTCGACGGCCAGCAAGCGTACTGTGGTGGTCCTTGGAGAGAGGGTGGCGGTCTCTTCCACCTCTTCTTGCTCGCGGTTGTCCCCTGCGGCGGGGATTCTTCTCCGACCAGCCATCCGTCTGAGGATCGGGGCTACTCTGATACCACTTGATGTAATTCAAGTTGGACTTAGGTTTTCACAATGAATTCTCTGCCAATAATGGCTAAGAGATGGAGTATTTATTGAGGATTGTAAGTAGTTACAAGTAGATGAAATAACTGTTTTTATGAAACAGTCTTAATAGCTGAACAGTTTAATTATTTAAAACTTTTTTACTAACTAACTACAGTTGTTTAGCCATGACATTCTATATTACATCATAAACCTAACCAAATTATTCAACCAAATTGGTGTTAGTTTCACGTAATCACGAAAAATAAAAATTTCTTGGTGGACTGGATGTTGTATGGCCAAGTAAAAGAGAAAACCCAACCATAATGGACGAGTTGTGAAGGTGAAAAACATAGGATATGTTTGAGAATGATTTTTTAGAGTTAAAATCACTCCGTATATGATAGAAGCCACTCTGGCATGCCCTTAACTATTGAGAATCTTAATCAATTTAATGTTTGATTTAATACTTAAACCCGATTTTCTAGCACCAAATTTGATTTTCAATGACTAAAATGTGTTCCTCAGAGTAATTTTGGACATGACATGTGATTTTTATCATTTTAAAATGTTGCTATATACTTAATTATTTTGAATCTAATTGTTACATTTGCAGATCATACATGAGTTAGGAAAAAAAAGAGTTAGGAAAAAAAGAAAAACAATAATTACCTGTAATTTTCGTTGGTTCACGATCTTCTCGTGTCATTCCCTCACTTTGATCTCATAACTGAAAAGGAAAAGAGGAGGAAGGGGTGATTAAATTCATGCATTTACATAATGTCGAAACTAGCAAAATTACCACCCTATTAACTATAAAAGTTTGGTTGTGGTCGAAGTAGAGTGAAAGTCAGTGTAGATTAGGATAGATGTCACCATGAAGCTCACTGTCAGTTGGGGGAGAACATAAAAACTAACTTCTTTCTTTTATTACAGGCTGACTTACCTACAGGCTGGGGTGAACTGGCTTGGGCAGAGGAAGTAGACATGCTACCACTAGGTTGTGTTAGGTGTGAACAATGGACAATGGTGGCTAGAAGTGAGGGAAGGGCTTTGTCAAAGGGTCGTGCAGGGCTAAACTCCAACTGCCCAATATCAGTTTGTTCGGTTACTTTCTTTGTTTCACCCATATCAATGACTGCAAAAATTCCCACGATATATAGAAATGAAAATAAAGATCCTTAAGTTCTTCGAGAAAAATCATAAATATAGCCACAAAATTTCTCCAATTATTTGTTACTTGAAAAAGTATAGAAATTGTCAACCAAGCTCAATTAACACCTGTATGTATGTACTTAGAACCAAGAGGTCCCGGGTTTAAATCCCTCCACCCTGAATTTGTACTCATAAAAAGAAAAATACAGAAATTGTATGAATGAGGTGTACATTCATGTAATGTATACGATGATGTAAGAAATGTTATGATTGTAATGGATGCTCATAGTTTGGCTCGTAGCAATAGAAAAGCTCGAATTCTATTCTCAAGTTGAGTCCTTTCCTCAGTGCAAAAAATGTGGTTTCCTGTCGGCTTGGGGAAAGATCAATTGTTGTCTCCACCTTGTTGACATTTCGCCTTGCATAATTATTGACAACGAGAAATAAATAGAAAGGTTATTCTATCATTTTTTTTGGTTTTATGAGAACAGATTTAGAGAGCTAATTGCAAGCACTATTTGAAGTAAAGTTACACCTCCTGCGCCCCCAGATCTTGCAATAGTCAGTTCAATGTCCTTCGGGTCAATCACTACTTCAACTTCATCTGCCTAGATGCAATAATAACATAAGCTCAACAAATCAAGATAAACATAGCTGATCAAGATGCAAATGCAACGGAGAACAAAATTAAATAAGAGAAACTATCATATCCAAATTGTTAATACTCCTACAGAGAAACAGTACGAACACTATCAAGATCAACTATATATAAGGATGACTGTATAGTTATGCACTTGGATTTTCATGTTAAGGCACTAGTGTGTTATGACATAACATTTTAATCAGCCACTCCACATTAATCCATCATCTAGGTATTTTTAACAGAGAGATAGCTTTTCACATTATAATTGCTAATGGCAAAAATGGAGCACAATAGCATATCAGGGACCTATAAAGGAAATGGGGAAAAAATTAACATTAGACAACTGTCCAGGACAAATTTAGCAAATTCAGGTAATATTCTACCACACATTAGTCTGATTAAGGCATGCAATTCTTACTTGACAAGTATCAGACAATTCTTATTTCACAATTCATAGTAAACTTATGGAATAGTTTACCTCTAGCATGATGACTACTGTGGTCGTAGAAGTATGCATACGGCCCTGTGTTTCTGTTTGAGGAACACGTTGAACTCGATGAAAACCAGACTCTTATTTCAATTTACTGTAGACACGTTATCCTTTGATTTCCATCACATAAGTTTCGTATCCCCCCTTTTCAACCAGAAAAGTAAACAACGAAAAATCTTCAATATATATACAGAAAGCACTAGGATATTGACTTCTGGGATGTCTGAAGGCACATACCTCAGAACTTGAAACAGGGAAAAACTTCCATGAATTCCGCTCACGGTATTTCTGGTACATACGAACATGTTATATAATTGGAAAAAACGAGTTAGAGAAGAAGAAACAACAATAGAGAAAAATGTATTTGAGAAAAGAAGGGGGTAAAATCAAAGCAGGACAGGAACAGAAGAGACATCAAAGTTTGGACTATGTAACTTGTAAGTTTTACAAAGCCTAACTATCCTATTCACTGTTCAGTTTTCTATACACTTATAAGGCCTAAATTGTTGGAAAGAAAAGATTGGAGCATAGGTCACCTCTAATGTGTTAATTAAGCATAGCATTTGTTATGAAGATATCAAGAGACTTTTATAACCAAAATTTACATTGTTCACCAACAATATGGTACACGAACAATTTTTTTTTTGAAAATGATACTGATAATAATATATAAAAATGTGTCCACGGTTCATTAAGGATAAAAGAAGATGTACCTACAAGATCACCAACTCAGATTCCAGCTTCATCACCACTTGTACTTTCCTGGACTGCATGGCAGAAGGAAAGCTTTTAATTAGAATAAACAAATGTCATAATGTAACCCATTTACATTTACAGGATTCTAATTGTCCAATGGATTGATGAGAAAATTCAAAATTTAACATCTTAGTCGTATCTTTTGAATAAAAATAAAAATAAAGCTCATCTTAGTTGTAATTATGTCAAAAAAAAAAAAGACAATTAATGTGATTATTGCAATTAATGTGATTATTGGAGAATTGACAAAAATAGGCCAAAAATGGGGTAGATAAAGACTTTTAGGATTGATTGTAAAAAAGTTGACATTTAGGACAAATTGGAGGTGAAATGACGAAAATACCCTCATTTAATTTCCTTCCTCTTTTCTTCTTTTTCCTTTTCTTCAACCCAAACACAGAGAAGGCCATTCAAAAAAAAAAAAAAAAACGTAAACCTCTCGCATTTGAACTCTCCCGCCTCTACAGTTACCCCCTTCAACTCTCTCCCGCCTCCGGTGAACGTTTTTCTCTTCCGTCCATTTCTTGTCCACTTCCATCCATTTCTTCTCCACGACTCTTCACTATATTTTTTGATTTCAACATTTTCACCGAACGTCTCCATTTCTTTTGCACGGGTCTCTGTTTTAGTTTCGACTTCAACTCCGGTGAACGCTTCTCCACTTCCATCCATTTCGATTTCAGCTTTGTTTTCACCGGACCTCTCCATTTCTTATCCACTCCTCTACGTTGGCAGTGCCGTATCCATCCTCTTTGAAGTCAAGTGAGTAATAAAATCTCAGTTTTTTTTTTTAAAGTTAGTCTGTTGAAGATATGTTTATCTATTATTACAGTATCCATCTTGTTTGTTTAAGTTGTCTGTTGAGATCTGAGTTTTTTGTTTTGGGCACATTTTAGATATATCATTAAATTTGTAGAGAAGAAATGCATGTCGTATGCACACAGACATAGAGAACCGTGGGAGCCATTCTGTTTTTAGGAAGAAAAACCATTTCCTTTGCAATGTACTGTAATAATAGATAATTGGGTTTAAGAATGTATATATATATGTGCATGCTACAAATATATGTATATATACATACCTTGGAGTTTAGAACATGATTCCAACATATTTGGTATCCCATCTAAACTCTGCAAAGCTACCAGTACAACAATGTTGAAAGACATTATCATAAGCTGCATTGTTGTTTTCTACTTTGTTAATGTTTTTAGTGATGTAGTTCCAATAGAATACAATCTTTGTTGCCTTGTATAACCAAGAAGCTCCCCATATTAATTCGTCCTATTCAAACCAATTTATTTAAGATTCATATGTTAGAGAAAATTTGAAGACAATGATGTTCAATTAGTTTTGTTCCCTAAACATACATGTAGGCTTTCCTCCTACTATTAACATTTTAGTTAAAGTGTTACAATATACGTTTAGCAGTGCAAGCAATTTGGTTTAGTAATCTAATTTGGTTTATTGGCCTTTACTTGACCAAAACTTGAGTAGAAGTCCCAAGATGAGAGTGTTACCCTTCCTAAATCATTTAGAATGCATGTTTAACTAGTTTACTAGGTTTTAAGGGTTTAGGGTTAGCAATTTTATTAGACTTAGCAAGTAATAGTCTTGATTTTTCCATCTCGCACCTATCATCAGACCTATCTCGCACCTTCCAAAATTTGAGTAGAAGTCCCAAGAATGAGAGTGTTAACCTTCCTAAACCGTTTAGAATGCATGTTTAGTAGTTTACTGTGGTGTTAAGGCTTTTAGGGTTAGCAATTTTATTAGACTTAGCAAGTAATGCCTTGAATTTTTCCATCTTTATTAGACTTAGCAAGTAATAGCCTTGAATGTTTCCATCATCTTGCACCTATCAGCACCTATCTCTCACCTTCCAAAATTTGAGTAGAAGTCTCAAGATGAGAGTGTTAACCTTCCTAAACCGTTTAGAATGCATGTTCAGCTAGTCTACTAGGTGTTAAGGCTTTAGGGTTAGCAATTTTATTAGACTTAGGAAGTAATGCCTTGAATTTTTCCATCTTTATTAGACTTAGCAAGTAATAGCCTCGAATGTTTCCATCATCTCGCACCTATCAACACCTATCTCACACCTTCCAAAATTTTAG